>NW_013668004.1:7248-11941 GCF_000517525.1 Limulus polyphemus | reverse complement strand
ACACATTGTACATTAATTTTACCCTTTATAATGCATTAATTGTATCCTTCATAATACACATTGTACATTAATTTTACCCTTCATAATGCATTAATTGTATCCTTCATAATACACATTGTACATTAATTTTACCCTTCATAATGCATTAATTGTATCCTTCATAATACATTATTAGTACCCTTCATAATACGTTAATTGTACCCTTTACAATACATTCATTTTTACCCTTCATAATACGTTAATTGTACCCTTCACAATATATTAAATGTACCCCCAAATATCTACAGATAAAGTAATTAAAGCTAAACTGCCATATTGTGACAGAACAATGAAATTATATTGTGTCAGTCATGACCAGCCTCCCCATCCCCTTTCCCAGTTGCTCAGCGGTAAGTACAAGGTTTCATTACTCATGGTGGGCACAGCACAGATAGCCCATTGTGTAGCATTGTGCTTAACTACAAACAAACAAAAACAGTCATATCCGGAACCTGATTCAATATGTAAGAAATTGTCCTTACAAGCCAGCGTGTATTAGTATCAGACAAATGTCCAAATTACATAGAAGCTACAATAAATGAAAATTAGCTGAAATGTTAGAGATATATTTCTCTTTGTAAGTTTCAGCAGTAAGAACGTTGTATTTAGACAGGGTTGACTACGTTATGCTATAAAGATTCTAAATATGCAAGTCAGCAAGTCGCATGACAACCACAGCCGCTATAAAGACACGGTGAAACGGTGCAATCAGAACTATATTTTGACATTATTTGGCGTTATGTAGGAAATCTGATGCCACCAAAAACTGACCACGTTTTGGAAGGGTATGTAATAGCCCTTGTCGATGTAAAATATTCATACACTCAGATCATAAAGATGTATTCAGATCGGAGATTTAGAATTTCCAAGACGGGGACAGTCCTTGTACGTAATGACATTGGAAAGCAAATAAGTATGGATGAACTTGGGTAACCAGGACAACCAGAAAAATACTAGCAGCAAGGCGTACCCAAGTCTTGTAATAATAGGTGAGAATCCACGAATACAAAGGTCAGAAGCAAAAGCCATTCACGACACACAGACGACTGTACACAAAATAAACAAGAAATATCTTAGTCTTATGTCATCAAGATAAGATTTCCAGTCATACCTCCCATACCTTCACATACCTCAAGCAACTGGAGAATGAAAAGGTATTGATGCTATTTCGTACGAAGACATACTGGTCAAGTCGCTGTACACAGCACTTATGAACTTATGTGCGATCAGACTGTTGAAATGGGCACTTAGAAACATGGATTATGGGAAGCATCAAGGAGTATGGGCGTGCTTTTGCTATGACAACCTTACGATGAAGTCTTTAGCGATGGTGCACGGTCGTCAGATAGAGCATGACCAGACGTGGCGACACGGAATGGTGGGGCTTCAAAATACTTTTAATATAAGGTACTAGGCCCTCTGTATGGTTCCACCTATATAACTTGAACAACAGAATCTGATAAAGCCCAATAAAAGCATATATTTATGGAATGTTTATTAGATGTTAGTTAGTTTTGTTCAATCATAGAGATTGGTTATAATTCTCCAATAAAAAATACCCTTACACTTTTAATGAGGTAGACAAAAAGTCAAGGCAAAAGCTGAATGCTAGTCTTACAGTTGCTTGACAAACAATTAATTTGTCCCCTGTGAAAAAGCTGTCATATTTTTTAGAAGTGATATTTATCATCCTCTCGCCTTCGTCATTTGGCAGACAGGGAAGTAACATTAATTGGGGAAGTCTGATAAACTATAGTACAAGCAATTTAGTCTTTGACATAAGATTTAACAGTTTGTTACAATTCTACAAACGGATTTAAACAACTCATCTCTATTACTAACTACTCTCAAAGAATTAATAAAAGCTACCAGGACTTGTTCCACTGAAATCTTACTCTTAGCACGCAACGAGTATTTGGACAATGTAGCTGACTTTTTTTTTTCCAGCGTGAAAGAATACTGAGAAAAGCCTACTATGTTTTCCAAACGGATTTAAAAACAGATAAGACAAACAATGATGAACTAATAATCAAATCTGGTTTATTACCAACAGTAAACGTAACAATACTAAAGAGCTATGAATCAAGAAATAGATATTTTTAATGGTTAATTGTTAGTAGTTAACACTACACTAAGCGTAAGTATAATTACATATATTATTTGAACCAACATTCCAAATCTAGGCTGGATATATTAGCCATATATATATATATATAGGCTGTTTAGTAGGTCACTCCTAAAATTACGTGTAAAACATAGATATATAAAGGTTATTTTGACGTGTATATTACTATGCCAATACTAATACATAGCTAGCAAGAACTACATTAGAACAAATTCAAATCTTGGGATATTATTTTGCAAAAGAAAACAAATACCAAAAAGATATTTTATTTAAAACGTTACACTAACATCATTCTCCTTGACAAGTTTATTCATATTTTAACTGAAAAATCCCTCAAGTTCATTCACGTGCTCTGGACGAAACTAGACCAGATCTTTTTACCACTTTATTCAATAAAAAACTTAACAAAACTAATACACCCCGTCCTAAAATGCATCACAAGTATTATAATATAAGTTTGGAGAGTAGGTGGTTTGTTTATTTGAAGTTTAGCCCAAAGCTATCTGTGCTCTGCCCACCACGGGTATCGAAACCCGGTTTTTAACGTTGCAATTCCGCAGACATGCCGCTGTGCCACTGGGGGAGGGCAAAGAGAAAGAGGGTGGAAAGAAAAGATCTAAGAACTAACTGTTGACGAAAATAAACTAAAGTGGTGACATTATACATAAATAATTACAAATAAATGTATTATAAAGAAACTATAAAATAACGAATAATATCACTATTAAAACTGGTTCATATCTGCTGGTTTACTTTGATCAGTTATTTTTACATTTATCTAAGGTATTACAACTGAAACATTCTCACTGATAAGTTCAAACCGACTAAGTATTACTGATTCGAAAGACTAAGATTTTTCTTTTAAAGTTTTAAAGACTCAATTCGGTGTATTCTGCGATTGCTATGGCCGTAGCTATATCTTGAAGCCTAACGAGGGTACATCAGTGCGTACGAAGTACTGCTCGAAGTGACCAAATCTTTTTAAAATGTCCAGGCGCTTATACTAGTGGTTTCTTTATTGTTTGTTTGTTTGTTTTTGATTTAAATACAAAGCTACACAGTGGGCTATCTGTGCTCTTCCCACCACGAGTATCGAAACCTGGATTCTAGCGTTGTAAGTCCACAGACATACCGCTGTGCTACTGGGGGGGGGGGCTTGCTTCGTCGTTCTTTGACGTCTTGCTACAGCAGTTATCGTAGTGGTGATATTAATTCAAAAGGTTTTATACAGGATGCATATTTTTGTATCCGATCAAGCTTCAGACTATCAATGAAATATAGATATATCTTACTAGTTTTAATTAATTTGAAAATACTAATTTACATGCAAACATTGAGGTTTAGCACCTTACACGAATTTGACATTATTTTGTCTAGAATTTATTCTAATACAGAAAACATGAAAGATATAGCATTAAAAGAGTTAGGTTTATTTTGAATTTCGCACAAAGTTAACTCGAGGCCTATCTGCATTAGTTGTCCCTAATTTAGCAGTGATAGACTAGAGAGAAGGCAGCTAGTCAACACCACCCACCGCCAACTCTTGGGCTACTATTTTACCAACTAACAGCGGGTTTGACTGTCACATTACAACGACCCCCCACAGCTAAATGGGCGAGTATAATTGGTGACATGGATTCGAATCCGCGACCCACAGATTGCGAGTTGAGCGCCCTAAACGCAGCATATTAAAAGCCACAATAGCAAAATATACTTACTAGTAATATGTTTGTTTTTATAATAAGATCATGATTTTGTAATTTTTCTCGACATTTCTGCGCAGATTAGGTTAAGAACATTTGTGGCTGCAATCATTCAGAGATAAATAATTTCTCTTAGTGACATTTCCGTTTTAGTCGCTATACTTATTTCATTGTGTAAAGTAGAGATTATAAAAATATGTAAAAATAAAGTGTAGTGGCTAAACCGTTTTACATGCCGTAGGGAGAACATCATTTCTCTTACGTTTCAATGAAAACAATTTCATTTCTTGCACCAATGATTCAAGGGTTTTGGAAAGTTGAGTTGTTTTTTTTCTTTCGGAATTTCCAAAGTTGCACAAAACCTCCTCTCCACCCCGGTGGTACGATTGTGGGCTTATAATACATAAAATCGGAGTTAGATACCCACAATAAGCACATCTCCTATAGTTCATTATGTAACTTTTCGCTTAAGAGATAAAAAAGCATAGCTACTCAAGATCCAAATACGTATAACTAGCCCTAACAGTGGAATGATATAATAGATGGAAGAAAGCTAGTCAACAGCGCCGACCGCCAACTCTTGGGTTTCTCTTCTTTGATTTACGATTTACAAGTAGGGGAGACCGGGGCTAGTTGTTACGATTTTTAGAAAAAGTCCAATATCTAGCGAAATAACCCGAATCATACATTAAAACTGAATGAAAGTGAAAGATAAATATGTACTTTATAAAAATTATGTATTCTATATTGAACAAAATTGGTTACATAAAAGATTTTGTAAATATTTTGAAGTAAAGTCAAGTGTAACAATATGCCCCGGTAAGTT
>NW_013668004.1:0-6248 GCF_000517525.1 Limulus polyphemus | reverse complement strand
CATGCCGCCATTAAAACAAAGCTTGCGCAACACGTGTTCGATGGTCCATGAACTATCGTCGTCTATTAATCTCAAGAAGAGCTAGAGGCACTGCATCAACTTGCCCCTGTAACAACTAGCCCCGGTCTCCCCTACTCTAACCACTAAAACCCCCCAGTGGCACAGCGGTATGTCTGCGGACTTACAACGTTAGAAAATCGGGTTCCGATACTCGTTTTCGGCAGAGCACAAATAGCCCATTGTGTAGCTTTGTGCTGAACTTCAAACAAACAAACTAACTAACCACTAAGCCACAAGCTTGGCTTTTAGAACTTTGAGCAAGTTTTGACTGAATCAAACAAAACAAATTTTTTTTAAATTGGCTGGATTTTATTTGACAGTTGTTAAACAAACGTAAGCTCTCAAATCAAACATTACAGTGAGGAAAATTTAGGCTACGACCAAATTAAAATTTAAAGAAGTAAGTTATGTTCATGAAAGAAAAGTTGTCTGAGTGTTAGTTTTCATTACTGGTTTAGATTCAATCTAAGCTTCTGTTGCATCTATGTCTCTTTCTCTCTCTATATATATATACATAACATAATAATTCCAAGTCTAGCTATAATACATAAAATATTATTCCAAGAAGACTGCAGACGATACGGCATCGCGAACTTAGCCATTTTGAGAACTGTTTTGTAAAGGTTTAGAAATATATTAACAAACAATTTTTTTCTTATGTTGCTTACAGAAGTAACCCAATCACTCGAACTAGCTACGTACTGCTATCAGTCTTTTATGCAAGATTGGATTTTGTTTTTTAATAAACACGATTTTATTCTTGTATTTCGTGTAGAATAGATATTTGTGAATTCAAAATAAGGTGGTAACCAGGTGCACAAAAACACACACAAACACACAAAAACAACAACAAAACACACACTCAATTCTTTCTAGGAGAGGTAGCAAGGAATAATTCCAAAAATCTATTCTGATTCTCTGGATGGGAATATTTCGCTGATAAGGAAAACACTCGAAGAGCATCCAGTATCGTCTGTTCCACACTAAATGAAATATTTTCTTTGTATAACTGAGAGAGAAAGAAGCAAAAAAGAGAGATAAATTGTATCAATACGTCCATCTCTTGAATTATGGGTTTTGTAGCACACGAGCACTTACAAATATACGCACACACACCGAGGACCAAGTACAAGGGATTTAACGTTTTACGACATCACCAAATTTGATTTGACAGTAATCCAGGTCTAAATCTTACACAAAGCTGTTTATATGGTGAACGATAACGATGTTCAATATATTCAAGGATACCTTCGTCTGCAACGGAATACACCCTGTATATGCTCGCCCATAACCGCTTCACATTGCAGATTTTGTGTTTCTGTCCTTTCTGTTAGAGAAACCGCTAATCTCACGGCTGTATTGCTACTTTCACTTCCAGAACGTTCACTTTCCACAATAGTTACAATATTACTTCTCGAATAATTTAGGCTTCGTTTTGTAAGGTTTAAAAAAATATAGAAACAAATAAAAAAATTTTCTTATGCTACCAACAGAGGTAGCCACACATTGAGGCTGTTTTTACACCTTTTAAATATATTTTATGCATATAATTGGGTGCAATTTAGAGGATGAGCTCGCACCCGCCGCACCCACATATACCATGCCTACATGCACGATAAGAATAGATTGATACTGATTTATCTCAGTCTTTTTTTTATGCGAGCTTGGATTTGTTTTTGGTAGACACGATATTATTCCTATATTTCTTGTAGAATAGATATTTATGAATTCAGGATAAAGTGGTAACCAGGTGCAAGTTGCCAACACACGAAAAGCACTAAATTATTTCTAGAAGAGGTAGGGAGAAAATGTTTCAAAAATCGATTCTGATTCTCTGATTAATTCAGAGTTTGATCCCTGTTGTACCAACCCATTGTGCAACTTAGTGCTCAACAACAAAGTTTTGTTTGTTCGTGATTAAGCACAAAGCTACACAATGGATTATCTGTAATCTGCCCACCACGGGTATCTAACGCTGTGCCACTAGAGGGCTCAACAACAAACCTTGAAGAAATAAAGTTGAGCAGTAACGAGATTACATTAATGAAATTTTTAGGAGATGTATTTACAGAATAATAATAATTTATTAAAGGCTTTGCGACTATGCACATAACAGAAGATCTTCAACTTATAAAAGATAAGAGACGAGATTATCTGAGAAAAAATTATTGTTGAATATTTCTAGAAAAATAAAAAATAAGTTTAAAATTAATGCAAAATGAAATATTA
Organism: Limulus polyphemus; assembly: GCF_000517525.1. Lineage (NCBI taxonomy): Eukaryota > Metazoa > Arthropoda > Merostomata > Xiphosura > Limulidae > Limulus > Limulus polyphemus. The sequence continues at coordinate 3,959 of NW_013668004.1, read as the reverse complement.
GGAGTTTGTTTGTTTTTAATCAGAAGCAACAAAGCTAATTCTATTATGTTGTTTAATAATTTGTTGTTTGAATTATGATTAATTTTCCGAATTCAAATAAAAAATCAATGTTGAACTGTGGATAACAGTAGCTCCAAAGTTATATAAATCTATAAGTTCGTTACTAAGTTTTAGTTTCGAAGATTCTTAATGGAATTGAAACGAAGATGATTTAAGACCCTAATTCAATTTTAGCGTAAGCCTATTAGAGAATATAGAATTCATGGGGAGTACATTTCATAAATTTTTCACTTGCTAACGATGTTTTGTGCCTTAAGAATAATAATTCCTTACAGCTCAGTATCAATCTATTCTTATCGTGTGCGTAGGCAGTGTATGTGTGGATGCGGTGGGTGCGATTTCACCTTCTAAATGTCACCCAATTATATGCATAGAACTTACTTGAAGGGTGTAAAAATAGCCTCGGATGTCATGAAAATGCGCCATTTTCAGTGAAAATTAGAACACTTTTCACAGGAGATATGCTGTATGGTTTAGCCACTCATTCCCTTTTTACATAAAAAAGTAACCCCCCTTTAAACATTTATGCCTGAACTCCTACATATAGATTAGACTTCCAGTGGGTCAGCGGTAATTTTACGGACGTACAATGCTAAAATTCCGGGTTCGATTCCTGCGCTGGACAGAATTCAAATATCCCATTATGTAGCTTTCCACCAAGAAAATCAACAACCGCCTATAGAATAAAAACTGATGGACCTGGTTGTAGGGCGATTGACTCGCAATCTGAGAGTCGTGGGTTCGAATGCCCGTCCCACCAAACATGCTCGCCCTTTCAGCCGTGGGAACGTTATAATGTGTCGGTCAATCCCACTATTCATTGGTAAAAGAGTAGCCCAATAGTTGGCGGTGGATGGTGTTAACTAGCTGCCCTCTCTCTTGTTTTTCACTGCTAAGTTAGGGACGGTTAGGGCAGACAACCCTCAAGTAGCTTTACGTGAAATTTAAACAAAGTTTGAACTTCCTACTTTTTATTGATAATTTAATAAAGAATGTTTAATTAAAAATGTTTAGTAATGAAATTATTCATAGAGCTGTGGTAGAGCTCCGGATTTCGGAGTTCTGAGACAAATCTCTTAACGCCGATAGCGGGTGGTAGGGTGATGCTTATTGACTGCCTTCCCTCTAGTCAGTAGTTCAAAATTAGGGCGGAAGATGACCTTAGTATTGTGTCTTAATTTCAAATACAGATCTTCATTAAACCTAATTACTAAACTTCACAGTTCCTTAATAACGAATAGGCATGGCTACAGATTTTGCTTTTCTCCAAACTTTTTACTAAGATTTAAACCTGCAAATCGTTTACATAATGAATTAATTCCGAATGCCTGGCTTTTTTTTTGTCTTTATTTTTTTTTAAAGAAGACTGGCTTGTACATTTTACTCAGAGTCTGAAGTTTGGAAATAAGCTAGTTTAAACTGCTTTGTTTCCACTCCTAAGATTTGTTTGTTTGGAATTAAGCACAAAACTACACAATGGGCTATCTGTGCTCTTTTCACAACGGGTAACGAAACCCGGTTTCTAGCGTTGTAAATCCGCAGACATACCGTTGTGTCACTGGGGGGGGGGGCACTCCTAAGAAACAGCAACATTACAAAAAACAACAACAACAAAAAAAACCTTTTGGACTTAAGTTATGAACCTATAATTGGGATTTAGCTAGAGAATGAGAAAGGAATATATAGAAAGACGACAAGAGTTTAATACACCTCCGCTCCCCTACATTACATAAGAATATCGATCACATAGCGCTTTTATTTCTGTATAGGAGAGAGTTTGTGATAAATCAGGTCCACATAATCCTAAACTCCTGCTTTTTTTGTTATCATTTTAATTCCTGTAATATAAATCAGCTTGAAACCTGTACTACAATACCGCCACCTTAAAGCTGGCTCCTTAATTTAGTTCATATTCTCTCTATTACTTTTAAAGTATATATATAAAATTATACATATAAATGGGTATAAAATTATATCCACCAAATCAATTGAATGGAAGAGGGCGTGATAAATAGCGCCACTAGTTTTTCTAACGCCTTGTTTCATTGTTTCTCGTGGATCTCAATGATAATTTATTTCAACCGTGTAAGTTTGTTTGTTTGTAGTTAAGCACAAAGCTACACAATGGGTTATCTGTGCTGTGCCCACCACGTGTATCGAAACCCAGTTTTAAGCCTTATAAGCCACTGGGTAGGCTAACCGTCTCAGAAATGTGTAGAATGTATATATATATAAAAAACGGATGTTATTTACTCACATCAAATAAATATGAAGTTTAACATTTTTCACAAATGTACACATTTTGATCTATTCACCAAATCACAGTTCGTTTGCTACGAATCAGAACAAAGCACGTGACCACCCTCTTCGGGCAGTTCTTCTGCTAAGAATCAGAACAAAGCACATTACTACCCATTTACTTTGCATCTGTAACTACATAACCAGAACTGTTAAGCGCGTGTAGTTCCAAGGAATTTTAAAGACCTTGGACTCTTTTACATCTTTCAAAAATTATGATAACCAATGACTTTGTGTTTGTTTGTTAGATTTTTTTAAACTATAAAATAACGAATATTTTCTCATGATAGTGTAGAATTTTTATTTTTTTTTTATCTAGACCTCTCACACTAAATCGAACAAAAATATAAACGAATAGATAAAATTGTATTTGAACTGTTTGGTCTGCCAAGTAAAGTGTCGAGTGGTGCTAAATTTCAGTAACTTTGTAAATGTTTTTTCCCCTTTTAAAAACACTGTAACAAGGCATACTACTTTCACGTTCTGACGAAATTTGTTGCCGATTAGGCCCGGCATAGTCAGATGGCTAGAGTGCTCGACTCGTAATCTGCGTGTCGCGGGTTCGACCAAACCTAACCTAACCAAACATGCTCGCCCTTTCAGCCGTGGGAGCGTTATAATGTTACAGTCAATCCCACTATTCGTTGGTAAAAAAAAGTAGCCCAAGAGTTGGCGGTGGGTGGTGATGACTAGCCGCCTTCTCTCTAGTCTTACATTGCTAAATTAGGGACGGCTAGCGTGTAGCTTTGCGCGAAATTCATAACTAACAAACAAACAATTGTTGCCTATTACCTCTTAGGATAAGTTACATCTTGAATCACTTGTTTAAAAAAAAATAATAGGTTTTTGCCAGTGGGATTTGTGAATGATGCATTGTATATTTTGACACGTTCTGTAAAACTGTAGAATCTGAAAACAAAAACAATTTCGTCAATATTAGAATCATTCCATTTAAACAGCACACATCTTTCCTTGAAACTCTCAAACAGCTTTGCCAATAATTCAAACATTAATACCTGGTTAAGCTTAATTACCTTGCACAATAAGGGGGAAGATTAAAATTACTCTTTTATCTGCAACTGAGGTCCAACATTTGGTGAATTTCCCACGGAAGTTTATATAAACATACATTTAGCTTGATAAGGATATATGCTTTATAATCCTTCTACACCCATTAGTGTGGGTAATTTTGTACTCCATTACAGTTTACGAAATTAGTGGAGAAAATTCATTAGTCAACTATGTTCGAAACACATTCAGGATACTACTAACATTCATTACTGTTACTGTTTTTCAAAATCCCTGTGATCAGAAGATATCTTGCATGATGCGACAATCATGGTCGCAAAATGATATTTGAAATGGAATTGTAATGGTACTTTGGCATCATTACTTAGCTATTAGACCAGTTGGTTTCATATCCTGAAATAAGATTTCAATCTCATTCTAATAAGTAAAGGATGTTATCAATAATATATTTTGGCTTATAAGATTAATTAGTTTATAATAATCATTAAGTTCTTTTACCATGCCCGGCATGGGCAGGTGGATAAGGCGCTCGACTCACAATCTGAGGGTCGCGGGTTCGAATCCGCATCCCA
>NW_013668003.1:189199-194727 GCF_000517525.1 Limulus polyphemus | reverse complement strand
TAATAAACATGACTATCTGACAAGGTTACTTTAGTGACCAAGGTATAATAAACCTGACTATTTGACATGGTTACTTTAGTGACTAAGGTATAGTAAACATGACTATTTAACAAGGTTACTTTAGTGACCAAGGTATAATAAACACGACTATTTGACATGGTTACTTTAGTGACCAAGGTATAATAAACATGACTATTTGACATGGTTACTTTAGTGACCAAGGTATAATAAACATGACTATTTAACATGGTTACTTTAGTGACCAAGGTATAATAAACATGACTATTTGACAAGGTTACTTTAGTGATCAAGTTATAGTATATAAATATGTGGAAGTTCACACAGATCCAGTTAAGAATTAATTTCGTTGTTTAACGATGATTTTTTTCCACTATAAGAGAAAATCATATTGATTGAGTGAAAAATCTATGTTGTTGTTAAACCAATAGAACAGGAATAAATTTAGCGGAATCGTTCAATACCAATTTTCTTGTTCGACTGGTAATTTTACTCGATAGAGTAGAAGTTCAAATACTTCCAGTGAAGATTGATATGTTTTTATTCAATCAGTAACTTTTTTGACAACAGCAGAATTTTAAACAGAGATAGCGGAGATCCTGTTTTGTGGTTCATCTATTGATTTTTTTCGATACGAGAAAAGTTTAGATAGGTTCAATAAAGATTCGATATTTTTATGTTCAAACGAAAATATTGCACACGACAATACAAAGTGAGAGGCCTCCGTCTTATTGCTCAACCGGTGATGTTGTTTTAAAAAATAGAAAGTCAGGCTAATCAAGTAAAGATTCCATTTTGTGGTACGACCAATAACCAATTCAATCGAAGTTCAGACAGAGCCAGTAAAGATTTCGTTTTCTTTCTATTTTCTTCGATTGTTTTATTAGTACTAGCACGAGCTGAACGAGCAAACAATGATCACAGTCATATCTGTTCTCATTACGGCTCTCCATCTTTTGGTGAAACAAAAACAGCTAAAACGTAAAGCTTTATTGGTTCAACTAACATTATAGAACCCATCACTTAGAACATCATTTTCTGGATTTCTTTCACTATTTTATTCACATGCTCGGAGTTTTAATGAACAGTTTTAACCATTTATTAATGATATTTATGCATTTTTGACAGTTATAATTAATGGTCTTTTTGTGATCCAGGTGTTTAAAGAAATAATTCTATGTTATTATTACATTTCGTTCAAAATATTTTTGTGGGTCAGTGTTAAGTTGGGATAAAGAAAATGTTTTTCGATTTTATGATTAAAACAAGGATAAAGTGTAAAATCTCACCCAGTTTTTCTGGTTATGATACATTATTTTACTGTCCGTGTAGACTTAACATAAAAATGTCAACCACGAGCAATTTTGCGTGACATTTATCTGTTTCATAAATCATAAAAAATTGGACAAGCCAGCCACTCCTCAGCTGTGACAGAAAGACTACGCATGTCAAAAGTTGTACTTAGGAATACACATTGAAACAAAGAAAAAATTACTTTTAAAGCTAACTACTCAAACCGCAGCAATGGCTTCTTCATCTGGAATAATGAGAACAAATAACCATCTATTCAGGGCTAGTGATTCGGGTGATCGGATTGTAAATTCATGGTTCGCGTCCCGTTATCGCACAAAATCATGCTTCTCACGTTGGGGATGCAAGTGTGTTATAAGAGTGACGGTTAAACCTCAGTATTGTTTGCTTCATGTTCAACACAAATTCATTCGGGTTCCGTGAATATTTCATGTCTTTGTTCAACCTCATATTTACAAGAGACACGACATAAAAGCCATTGTTGGAACGTATTTTTTACCAAAACGCACTGGCTTTTCTCTATATTAGAAGTCGTTAATCTAACTGATTTTTACTAATAACTATTCTAAGAATACGCCACGAATTCATTTCACGAATGATCTTAACTTTGATTGGCTCACAAAAGAATTTACCGACGATTGACTGCACTTTTCTGCCTCTTTGTTGGTCAAGCTTAATTTCGCAAAATATATTTATTTCAGTTAGCTATGAAATGTGAGGTTAGGGTATAATATGGAGTGGGCTATGCGCTAGATTTAAATAAACAGAGAATGGGATCGAGCAATGTAAGATAATCCACAATATTCCCTAAGAAGATAAGAGATTTTATATTAAGAATGGATTGTGGTGTAATATTACCATATTGCAGAAGGAAGAAAATTATTTATAGCTACCTCTAAGCGCCGAATAATGCCTGTTGATCCTACTTTCTACACACGTGCCACATGCCACACTGCAGGTGATGTGAAACAGACACAGATCTTAAAGATTGTTATAAAAATAAATACATGCACGCATTCAAAACATCCACCAGTGTTAGAAACAAAGAGAGAGAGAGAGAGAAGGGTTTTTTTACCATGTGCTTATATTTTTCCAAGAATCTACACTGTATATACATATATTCTACAGAAAAAAAAATCCGACTAATTATATGAAAAATAATTATCGACTAATAACAAGAAGGTTTTGGGATACCTTGCAACCATCCAGCCACTTACGACGAAAGGGATATTTGTTTAATAAATCTCATTTGAACGGTCTAAGCAATAATTATATTCATTCCACTGATATTCGTGATAAAAATCACGCTTGGTTGTAGATGTATTGCGTATTTTATACATATTGCGAACATATGTCTGTCATCCGTTTGAAAAGCTGCGCACGTAGGCAAAGCTCAACATTCACTTTTGAAATGACGAGAGAACAGGCATGAATAATGTTGATGACATACTTTATTTTGAAAGTAGGATATTCTACACTAAATTGTTAGGAATTCATCACACTATTAATCACATTTCAAAATGTGACGTAACTTAAAGAATAAGGCGGTATAAGTAGTTCAGAACTTTGGCTTTAAGAAAAACACAATTAAGTGTAACACAATCAACCTTTTTAAAGCCCGTGAAATAATATAAATTGATAGGTTAACTTAAACTTTTTCCGTCACTGGGGACGGATACTTTTGCTTGTAAATAGTATGTAAGGCTTGTGGTTGATACAGTCAAGTGCAGGTAATGAGATCTGGTATTGTACGATAGGCCTTCTGGATAGTGACTCGAGACGGATAAAAAAAAAAGATCTGGACTTCTATTTTATACACACTCTTTTATGGACTAAGGAGGAGGAATGTGAGGGAAAAGAAGGCATATTCAGCCGGTCGTAGATATTTATTTTAAATGGTAATCGTATCGGTTTTAGAGAGGACATTAACAACTAACTTTTATTGGTAGTAAAACGAGGAAGTGGAATCGGTTTGTATAGAAAGTTACCTAGTTATCTGTCTGAAAAACTGAGTTATGTAGATACACGAAGTTATAGTAAACTGTGAGATATACGAGGGTTTCTTATCGTTAAAGACAAAGCAAAGTCGTCGAATTCCAGTAAAAATGTCTAATTAGAAAAAACACCTCTAGTCCTAATACTGCTTACAATGTTGTTGATAAAACACGAAGTGTATTGTGGTAAACTAGAGGGTTTATAACGTTTAAATTCAGGATCAGTTCTCTGCAATGGACAAAACAGAAATACAATACAAAAACACACAGACGAGACTTAATTTTATTGGTGGAGACGATTACGTTACGTATGTTGTTTTTTTCTTGATACTGTCCACTAATTTCACGTGATTGGAGCGAAATAAACAAAATTTACACGTTTTACAGAAATTACTGTACGCTGTATCCGAAAATATGTACACGTTTCTCCATCACGTACAGATGTTTCACACAACGTTCAGAAGAAAGACCACAACACGTAGTTTTGAGACTAAAAGACGTAGATTTCACACACACAAAAATCAAGATGAATGAGGATGCATATTCGTTTGACATCAATGTTCTTCACACTTCTTCTTCTTCAGTTTGTTTGTTTGTAAACATAAAAAATGTTCATTGCGGTAAACGAAATAATAATTTGATCTAAGTAAAAAGTTTGTTTTTATTCTTCCCGATTTGTAAAGAAATCCTTACGTGATAGAAAAAAAAATGAATCTTATTATCCGTTATTAAAACTAAAACAACTTTTATGAGGTTTAAATTCGCAGGCCTGTGTTATTCATCTTTATGCTGAACATGATAAAATAATCAAAGGAAACCTTGCTTTTAAAGTATTAAGCACTAAATAACAACTAGTTTATCAAAGCTAGTAATTTTTAATTTATAGAACTTTAATTTAATTTATATGAGGAGCTCTTTAGTATTTCTTTTAAGTAACCCTAAAATGACTTAATCCCCCTATCAACCTGATTATCTATTACACAAAACTGTTGGTTATACTTTGATCAAGACCATAACAATGTGTGATCTATAATTCTAGAACCTTGTCACTACAAGTAGTCGCTTAGACTGGGTTTTTATTTTACCTAATTAATGAAAATATGCAGATATTTGCATCTATATAACTTTCATTAAAATAAAGAATTAAAATTAAATAAAGTACATTCCGTTGAGCTGGTGATTTTGTGAAAACAGCAGAAGTTCACACTTCACAACAACAGAAATTAGACAGATTTAGAGAATATTTCACCTTGTTTTTGTTGAGCAGGTGATTTTGTTGAAAACAGCAGAAGTTCACACTTTCACAACAACAGAAGTCTAGACAGATTTAGAGAATATCTTATCTTGTTGTTGTTGAGCTGGTGATTTCGTTGAAAACAGCAGAAGTTCACACTTTCACAACAACAGAAATTAGACAGATTTAGAGAATATTTCACCTTGTTGTTGCAACAACAAGATAAAATATTCTCTAAATCTGTCTAATTTCTGTTGTTGTAAAAGTGTGAACTTCTGCTGTCGTCAACAAAATCACCAGCTCAACAACAAAATAAAATATTCTCTAAATCTGTCTAGACTTCTGTTGTTGTGAAAGTGTGAACTTCTGCTGTTTTCAACAAAACCACCAGGACAGGCTGGTCATGGTCTGAAAGCTCATCTTACATGGTGCGATTCGTGAGCCTCTATCAGGTTGCAACTGGTGTGGCTTGAAACTCTTATTTAAATATTAAAAGCTATGATTAAATAATACAAATCGAAAGCTAGAAAGAACACGTGTAGATGATATTTTAACATAATATTCAACGTATTTCATAGTTTTACAATATTAAACCTGATATCATAAATTTAATAAGATAATAAAAATACTCAAGAACAATGAAGTTTCTACGTATAAAATTTAAAAATACTCTTAGACCAAAAGTATTTCTCGGATTTTTGAGTAGCAAGATGCGTGTGATTTTTGGTGCATGTTTGAATATTATGGAAACTAGGCTTAAGTAATATACGATAAACAAATATGTGAAATGAAATAAAAATTTATTATTTCACAACCTTATGCAACAAATGGTCAAACGGCTAGGTGAGAGACTCTTAATTATTTCACAACCTTATGCAACAAATGGTCAAACGGCTAGGTGAGAGACTCTTAATTGTTTCACAACCTTATGCAACAAATGGTCAAACGGCTAGGTGAGAGACTCTTAATTG
>NW_013668003.1:176784-188303 GCF_000517525.1 Limulus polyphemus | reverse complement strand
TTGTTAAATAGTCATGTTTATTATACCTTGGTCACTAAAGTAACCTTGTCAGATAGTCATGTTTATTATACCTTGGTCACTAAAGTAACCTTGTCAGATAGTCATGTTTATTATACCTTGGCCATTAAAGCAACCTTGTCAAATAGTCATGTTTATTATACCTTGGTCACTAAAGTAACCTTGTCAGATAGTCATGTTTATTATACCTTGGCCATTAAAATAACCTTGTCAAATAGTCATGTTTACTATACCTTGGTCACTAAAGCAACCTTGTTAAACAGTCATGTTTACTATACCTTGGTCACTAAAGTAATTTTGTCAAATAGTCATGTTTATTATACCTTGGTCACTAAAGTAACCTTGTCAGATAGTCATGTGTATTATACCTTGGTCACTAAAGTAACCTTGTCAGAGGGTTACTTTAGTGACCAAGGTATAGTAAACATGACTATTTGACAAGGTTACTTTAGTGACCAAGGTATAATAAACATGACTTCTATTTTGACCCAAGCAAAAGTTCCAAATAATGGTTACAAGGTTACTTTAGTGACCAAGGTATAGTAAACATGACTATCTGACAAGGTTACTTTAGTGACCAAGGTATAATAAACACGACTATTTGACAAGGTTACTTTCATGGCCAAGGTATAATAAACATGACTATTTAACAAGGTTACTTTAGTGACCAAGGTATAGTAAACATGACTATTTGACAAGGTTACTTTAGTGACCAAGGTATAATAAACATGACTATTTGACAAGGTTACTTTAGTGACCAAGGTATAATAAACATGACTATCTGACAAGGGCAGTTGATAACCCATAAATGGCGTATTTATCAAAAAGGAACAACCGTTACTCAAGTCAGAATACGGGCAGTTGATAACCCATAAATGGCGTATTTATCAAAAAGGAACAACCGTTACTCAGGTCAGAATACGGGCAGTTGATAACCTCTAAATGGCGTATTTATTAAAAAGGAACAATCGTTACTCACCAATTAAATAGGAGTAGCCGTCAAGTCGTAACCTACACCTTCGGGAAGCGTCCCCACGCCGACATCCACCTGCCATTAGTGGAACACTGTTTGATTTCTGTAGCAAGTCCTTCATGTGTTTAGGTAAACTCATATTTGTTGGCGGAAAGTGTGCACTACTAGTCCAACTTGTTTCTAGTTTTCCTTTGCTCCTTTACGTCATAGCACAATGTTTTACGGATTCCCCTCACTCTTACGATTTTCCGATTCTTTCATTGATGACCTCGTAATCTTCTTAGAAACATTGTTATGGGACACAAAAGACTCGTTATTGTTGAAATCAACGTTTCTCTGATTTCCATGAATATTTTGTAGATATAAAAAAAAATCCACGAAACGTCCTATACTCCACTGCTAAGCTATTGGTTGAAGATTATCGTTTCGGATCTATTGAAATTCCTTTTTTTTTGTTGTTTTTTTGTCAACGCATATTTCGGCCAAGTGTGGGAGACTATATCGTAGATGGCCGTACCACACGGAGAACCAAGCACGAGTCTGTCGACCAGGTTCCGCTCTCTCTCTCTCTCTGATAAAACGCACTCAGCGACGCCTTGGTAAATTCGTAAAGCGCGTGAAACTGACAACTTGTCGGTTGGTGTGTTAGGAGGATTACGTTCAGAAGCTGTGACAGTTAATTTCCCAAATCAAGGCTAAGCTTTGATCAAACTCATTACATTCAATGCTAATAGCAACAATAGAAAGCTTTTGAAAGACACTAACTTTGTTCACTTCCCCGTTTCCGAGAAGGTTTTTTTTTGTTTTTTTATCTCAAGTATGACGTCACATAACAAGGAAACCCTCGAGATTCTGTTCCAATTCTTTATATATTAGCAGAACGATAAGGCATCAATAACCGAGTAAACCTTTGACCTTTATAAGCAGTTTGCTTCAGTAGAAAAGTGCAATTATGGATAAATATCCATCGCTTTTACTCATGACCAGTGATGTACTTTCCACTTAACAGAAAAACTAATTATTCAGTGACATTATTTGCATACACCCCCCCCCCTCTCTCCCACGTGCATACTGGGTTTTATTTCTGTGGTTGTTTGTGAAACAAAAAGTTACTCCGGTTTATAAGTGTTATTTTTGCATAGTACCTTTTAAACTATGTTTATAGTGTTACAAAAGGTCTATCCGACTGCAAATTAAGGATTTATTCATCTGTAAGATTATTTTATTGCAAATATTTGTAATTAAAGTCATGTTATTTCAATTCAGTTCCACAAAAGCGAAAATAATATCTTCCTTAGAAAGTGTCGGAGCGCCATCTGTGTTATGAAAGTTTGCTCAAAATATAGAGAAGTAATAATTTCACCAAAGTAACTTATTGGTTATATCTTGGTATGGACACCAATTGGATTGTTACATCGTTAAAGTAACTTATTGGTTATATCTTGGTATGGACACCACAAACTTGTAAAGGATGAACATAAATAATTAAAATTTCTAAATAAAACATGAATTACTTCCACACTTTCGTAAAATAATCTATTATTACCACAAAACCAAAACGGAAAGCAGAAATAAAGTAACCCACGTCAGAGTCCATTAAGATGTTCAGAACATTTTTACAGTTGTATCTTTAGTACCAATGACCTATTACAACAACTTTTTTGTTTTTCATTTTGTCTTTGTCTTGTTACCATCAAATTCAGTGTTACTTTCGTCAGCAATAATTATGTAACAATCCAAGTGGTGTCCATACTAATAAATAACCAATAAGTTACTTTAACGATGTAATAATCCAAGTGGTGTCCATACCAAAATATAACCAATAAGTTACATTAACGATGTAACAATCCAAGTGGGGTCCATACCAATATATAACCAATAAGTTACTTTAACAATGTAACAATCCAAGTGGTGTCCATACCAAGATATAACCAATAAGTTACTTTAACAATGTAATAATCCAAGTGGTGTCCATACCAAGATATAACCAATAAGTTACTTTAATGATGTAATAATCCAAAATATCTAATCATTATTTATACTAATTGGAGATATATCTGTTTTTATATATGTTTATACATATTTTGACTTTGTTGAAAATTAACATTACGTATTTTATCCACCGCCTCCTAGTGGTCGAGCGGTATGTCTGCGGACTTGCTACGCTAGAAACCGGGTTTGGATACCTGTGGTGGGTAGAGTACAGATAGCCCATAGTGTGGCTTTGCCCTTAATTCCAAACAAACAAACATTTTATCTATTATGTAGTTTTCCAAGTTAGGTTGAATGAAGTTGAAGCCACGAAAGCGCTACCTGGCTACCGAAATAAAAAATACAAAATAAAAAGATTTGATATTTTGGATCTGGTGTTTTTTCAAAAACTTTTATTTACTTATTTCACTCGAGAAGGTCACACATCATATATACATACAAATATATGTGAGTGTATGGATATATAATATATTTTATTTCCTACAACGTTTGATTTCTTCAGCAGTTAGTAAGGGAGTTTTGAAACAACAAAATCCTAAAATTACTCATAATGTTAGGTGGCTGTGCTTTAAAAAAATCCATAGACGATGAGCTTATCTCGACTAAACAGTTTTAAACTGTGAGCCTGGCTAGAGAGAGAGAGAGACATGTTTACACATAACGTCGTTAGGGGGAACTTTTCAGAAGTAGAGAGGACACGCTTTACGTTGCTGTAAATATTTTGCGTTTATACAGTGCTCTGTGTTTAACTCGCTACTTACATTTTCATACAACGCAAGATGGCGTTTATATACAACAAAAGTTTCTTCAATACCTGACGTTTCTGAGACGTTCTAACATATAAATATTTTGAGTTAACACGTACATTGGTCGAAAATCATGGCTTGTATTTTTTTCTAATAATACAGTTTGTGTATTTTTGTCTGTTGTACAGACATTTCGAATAGTGATACTCTAGGATCACAAAAACAAGTATTTGTAGTCAAAGAAAACGTTGAATTAATACTGAATGCTGTAAGAAATGAGAAGAACTTAAAATTTGTGTTTTATGGACTTTCCTACCTTGTGTTTTATGAACTGTTTTATGGACTTTCCTACCTTGTGTTTTATGAACTGTTTTATGGACTTTCCTATCTTGTGTTTTGTGGACTTTTCCTACCTTGCGTTTTGTGAACTGTTTTATGGACTTTTCCTACCTTGTGTTTTGTGAACTGTTTTATGGTCTTTTCCTACCTTGTGTTTTATGAACTGTTTTTGGATTTTTCCTACCTTATGTTTTGTGAACTGTTTTATGGCCTTTTCCTACCTTGTGTTTTGTGAACTGTTTTATGGTCTTTTCCTACCTTGTGTTTTGTGAACTGTTTTATGGACTTTTCCTACCTTGCGTTTTATGAACTGTTTTATGGTCTTTTCCTACCTTGTGTTTTGTGAACTGTTTTATGGTCTTTTCCTACCTTGCGTTTTATGAACTGTTTTATGGATTTTTCACAAAACACAAGGTAGGAAAAGGCCACAAAACACAAGGTAGGAAAAGGCCATAAAACAGTTCACAAAACACAAGGTAGGAAAAGGCCATAAAACAGTTCACAAAACACAAGGTAGGAAAAGGCCACAAAACAGTTCACAAAACACAAGGTAGGAAAAGGCCATAAAACAAACTGTTTTATAGACTTTATCTGTCCTTAGTGATGTGATATCGTTTTGGAATTTACACCGAGTCCTTAGGAAATTTGAACACCAAACAAACAAACAAAAAACCCAGAAGAAGGTAATTTAAACGTCAAAGAAAGTAATAGATTCCAACTTCAATAAACTATAAGTAAAAAAATTAATAAGTAGACACAAGGCAAACAACACGAAAAGTAAACCACATCCCATTATCTAGACTATCTCAACAGATTAATTATAACTATAACTGGCTGTTTTTGTCTCTGTGTGTTAGTTCATTTTTAATGAAGTCATTTCAATTCTGACAATGAAAATAATCTAGCTTTTCAACAACAGTCATACATTCCTACCTGCTTTGAGAAGTAAGTGATGTTTTGACAATTTCAGACGTAATTAGTAATGGTAATTAGGAGGATTTTGTGAAGTGTAGGAATATGTTAATTTACAGACATGAAATAACAAAAAATGAGAGAACAAAATTGGAAGTTCGTGATGTTTAAATATTTAGTATCTGTTAACAATGTGTAAAATATTGTTTAAAATACTATATTCAAATAACATCAACACTCGTTACACGTTTAGTATTTGTTAACAATGTGTCTAATATTGTTTAAAACACTATATTCATAATAACAACAACACTCGTTACACGTTAAGTATTTGTTAACAATGTGTCAAATAGTGTTTAAAACACTATATTCATAATAACAACAACACTCGTTACACGTTTAGTATTTGTTAACAATGTGTCTAATATTTTTTAAAACTCCATATTAATAACACCAACAATACTCGTTCAACGTATGATATTTGTAAACACTCTATTTAATAAATAGTTTAAAATATAATGCTTCTTACTAAAACTTAAATGAAATACTCTGTAAGTACCACTGAAAAACTTACTTATTATCGGATAAACTGGGTTTGATGTCATAATGTTACCTGGCAACAAGTTGTTAAATCTAACTGTTTGTCTCGCAGTTACTCAAGTTTGTTTCTGACATATAGAAAATAGCAACTCTAAGCTTCCAAAATTACTAGCATAGATCCCACAAGACTGGCTTTTGCTTTAGTTATTCTTAGATCAACATGTACCTTGTAGCTCCAGGCGAGTTATTTCCTTGCTGTTATAATACTAGCAATACTAAGCCTTCCAACGATTATAAATTTCAGAAGATGTGTCTGTTTGTTGTTAAGCACAAGGCTACACGATGGGCTATCTGTGCTGTGCCCACAACGGGTATCGAAACCAGCGTTATAATCCTTCAGACTTGCCGCTGAGCCACTGAGGGAAAGAACGACTAGAGAAAGACATCTCGGGGTTATAAGAAATAAACACGCTTTTTGAGATGTTTTTATCGTTGTCACTCAATCTTCCGAACAGATTACACTTAAACAGGATAAAACGTATTACTACAAGGACCCAGAGGTTTTGTATTTTCACAGGAGATATCACAAGGAGCTTCGTTAAAAAAATGAAGTAGGAGTATTTGAAGAATCTCCTTAAAATTGCAAATATATATATATATATATACATATATATATATTTAATACGGTTCATTTTCCGTTGAAATAGAAAACTTTATCAAAAGATTCTGAGAATGTAATGCCGGTACGTTTTCTGTAATTTTACGATTACTTTTTTTTTTTCCAGTGTTTGTTATCTCCACTCAAATCACCAATCAGCACCGCGGAGTAACTGATAGTGTTAAAATATTACTGTCACAGAACAGTTCCACAGCTGTTATTTGAGTTCCTCGTTATTGTGTATTATTCTTCGAGGAGGGAAAACCAGGTAAAACTCATTAAAGTTCAAGTGCACGTGCCCATAAACACGTGAACGTAATAAGTGGAGAAACTATACGGTAAATTTCACGCTCAGTAGACTGAATGTTCTGTTTCTTTTAACGATTTGGAAAATCGGGTTTTGGATAATCTTCGGTTATCATATAGAAAGTAATAAAAAAACAACAACAACAATAACCAAAGCTTAGCGGTTAATACTTTATTAATTGTTAAACTTTGGTTTTTGTGCCCTATGTTCAGAATAAATATAACTTTTCATGTTTTGTAGCTCACGTTATTTTCCATTTTGAAGTTCTTTCTTATAGTTTAATTATTTCTCTAATTTTGAACTGATAAATTGGAGGAAATACGTCTAAGCTAGTCAACAACAGCCATGACGAAATCTTGGGCTACTCCTGTCTGATCAGGCAGTGGGTTTTGATTGGAGGAAAGACATTTCAGCTAGTCAACAACAGCCATGACGAAATCTTGGGCTACTCCTGTCTGATCAGGCAGTGGGGTTTGTATTTCCTCCAATCTTTCGTCATGGCTGTTGTTGACTAGCTTAGATCCACTGCCTGATCAGACAGGAGTAGCCCAAGATTTCCTCCAATCAAACCGGCGGATATAACGTGAACCCACAGTCGTCACCTTGTTCCTATACCAGTGTTACTATCTATATTGGCTGGTGTAGGATGATAGAACCTGAGCCCACAGTCGTCACCCCGTTTCTGGCTGCTGTTGACTAGCTTAGATGTCTTTCCTCCAATTAAACCCCACTGCCTGATTAGACAGGAGTAGCCCAAGATTTCGTCATGGCTGTTGTTGACTAGCTTAGATGTCTACATCAGCCAATATAGATAGTAACACTACTGTAGTAACAAGATGACGACTGTGGGTTCAGGTTCTACCATTCTACACCAGCCAATATAGATAGTAACACTGGTATAGGAACAAGGTGACGACTGTGGGTTCAGGTTCTATCATCATACATCAGCCAATATGGATAGTAACACTACTGTAGTAACAAGGTGACGACTGTGGGTTCAGGTTCTATCATCCTACACCAGCCAATATGGATATTAACACTACTGTAGTAACAAGGTGACGACTGTGGGTTCAGGTTCTATCATCCTACATGACTTTGCAGTAAATAGTATGTTACAGAATGGCGACCTATGTTTAACTAAGCCTAAAAATTCGCGATACTTAAGTCTCTAACTAAAACATTTGATTTGTCACCTACTTAACAACTCATTATGAACACGTGTCTTCGCTCCTACTAGACGAGTGGATAAATTTAAATACTGGAAATGCTTAATTAAACTTTATATTAATCAATATTTTTCAATGTATACTAACTATTTCTCTTCTGGCATTTATTGCAAATCAAACCTAATATTAGTGGCTTAACTCGGAATGTCCAGTTGTGAAAGACAGAAAATGAGATCGAGAACAAGATATAATGTCTTAATTGATGAAGGTATCTATGCGATTTATTATATTCATCGAAATTATTCTAATTTAAATGGAAGTTCATTCAGATGGTCCTTCATTAAGTGCTTGTGAAGTGCTTTGGCTTCAAACCTTGAAACAAACATCGTATTATTGTTAGGTCGTGACTTAGTTTTGTAATTCCTTTTTTAGATAACTTATTACAAAACAGGTATATATCTGGTAACTTATAACACCAAAATTGTAACAGAACGTACTTGACAATCAGACAGCTTCTATAACTTCAAACACCCCAATTATAATAGAACATACTCGATAATCAGACAGCTTCTACAACTTCAAACACCCCAATTATAACAAAAAGTACTCGAGAATCGAACTTCAAGTAATGAGAACAGATGTCGCTAATTATTAATGACCAGAACACTGAGTAATATATATATGCCCTCTAACAATACAAAGCTAGCGAGCATTACCACTAACGAGTGTAATGATACAATAGTTTTTACCTTCATTACCACTAACGAGTGTAATGATACAATAGCTGTTCACCTACATTACCACTAACGAGTGTAATGATACAATAGTTTTCACCTACATCACCACTAACGAGTGTAATGATACAATAGTTTTTCACCTACATCACCACTAACGAGTGTAATGATACAATAGTTTTTCACCTACATTACCACTAACGAGTGTAATGACACAATAGTTTTCACCTACATTACCACTAACGAGTGTAATGACACAATAGTTTTCACCTACATTACCACTAACGAGTGTAATGACACAATAGTTTTCACCTACATTACCATTAACGAGTGTAATGATACAATAGTTTTACCTCATTACTACTAACGAGTGTAATGATACAATAGTTTTCACCTACATCACCACTAACGAGTGTAATGACACAATAGTTTTCACCAACATTACCATTAACGAATGTAATGATACAATAGTTTTCACCTACATTACCATTAACGAGTGTGGTGATACAATGATACTAACGAGTATAGCGAGATAGCCTTTTGTTCCTACAGCGAATTTAATTTGTAAATTAATTTTGCCAAATTACCGTCATTTTCTGCGCTCCTGGTGTCAGGAAATACATCGTTATTACCCATACACATCGCAAGCCACATTGTAGATCGTTTACTAATTCCCTAGTTATATATTTTGTTCAAACAAAACATTCGCATTTAATGTGAATGCTGTCTTTTGTCAATACAATTTCAACTTTTATTTTATGCTAACCTTATAGCCCATGTTCAAGAATTAAACGCTCCAAATTTACGGCAGTTAATATGGACTTAAATGAGTCGTATTACATCTGTGGTAGGTGAATAATTCACGTTCATCATTACTCTTGGTTTTATATCAAACTAAACATAATATAACCATAAATTCCCGTTCGTCTTACGATAATTGGTCACGCAATACTCTAATGGCCGTCATTAGACTGTCTGTCTGCACTATGTTAGTTAGTATCCACAGATATAAGTCAGGTTGTATGGTACAAACCACGTCCGCCTGGATCAACGTTATTAATAAGTCACATAATTGTGGCTAGGAGTCATTATGTATTAGGCGTCTTATCTGTTTATTCATCTATCCAGCTGTCTAATCACAGGAAAAACCTGAAAACAATTCTCACGGGAGATGGTCACTGTAAAACCTTATATTTTATTTCACTATAGTTGCCTGATGGAGGAGCTTAACATCAGACGGAAGTAATCACGTGAATAAAACGTAGTTGATAAAGATTTAATCGATCCAGTTTCCTTTTTCTTCTTCCTTCAACTCATTTCTTCTTCCTATCACCAGTCTTCCTCAACCAATCACCAATCTTCTTCTTCTAAACACATGCCTTCTTCTTCCAGTCAACTGTCTACTCCCTCCAATCACCCGTCTTCTTCAACCAATCACCTGTCTTCTTCTTCCAGTCACCTCTCTTCTCCCCTCAATCATCCGTCTTCCTCAACCAATCACCAATCTTCTTCTTCTAAACACACGCCTTCTTCTTCCAATCAACTGTCTACTCCCTCCAATCACCCGTCTTCTTCAACCAATCACCTGTCTTCTTCTTTCAGTCACCTCTCTTCTCCCCTCAATCATCCGTCTTCTTCAACCAATCAACTGCCTTCTCCCTCTGATCCCCCTTTTTCTTTCACCAATCACCTGTCTTCTTCTTCCATTCACCGGACTTCTTCCAATCACACGTCTTCTTCTTCCAATAACCCATCCTATTCCTCCAATCATCTGTCTTCTTCTTCCAATCTCCAGTTTTCTTCGACAAATCATCCGTCTTTTTAATTCCATTCGCCCGTCTTCTTCGACCAATCATCTGTCATTCTGTAACTTTAATTTCTCGCTATTGAAATTATTCGTTATCGCAATTAGCCAATGGAAACGCACATCCTCTTAGAAGTTATTTTTAATCGTATAATAATTAGTGAAATCTAATTACAATTAAAAGTACCAGCTTAAGCTTGGGTCGGAGGCTACAGCTTTAATTTCATACTGAGGCTAACAATTTAAGGTTGTGAGGAGCCCAAAAGTTAGGGAAACTTCAGTGATCATAATAAAGGCAATTACCAAATATCACCGTTTGAGCTTATACCATAGGTCAACAATTTAAGTACGTGTTAAAGGTCAACGAGGTGAGTTTGTATTAGATTCAAGAACATACGTTTGTAGCTTACGTAGGAGGTGTCAAAGGTTAATTTTAGGTTCAACCAGAACTCAAATACGGAATTGTGTACGAAACTCTTGATGTCCTGTAGTAACTATTTTTATTCTGCCTGATTATAGTTTGTTTGGGAGATTGGGTGAG
The DNA here is from genome assembly GCF_000517525.1 of Limulus polyphemus. Taxonomy (NCBI): domain Eukaryota; kingdom Metazoa; phylum Arthropoda; class Merostomata; order Xiphosura; family Limulidae; genus Limulus; species Limulus polyphemus. The sequence goes on along the minus strand of NW_013668003.1, from coordinate 177,573 downwards.
AACAATAGAACATTGGGTGAGAACAATAGAAATGGGTGAGAACAATAGAACATTGGGTGAGTACAATAGATCATTGGGTGAGAACAATAGAACATTGGGTGAGAACAATAGAAATGGGTGAGAACAATAGAACATTGGGTGAGAACAATAGATCATTGGGTGAGAAAAATAAAATGGGTGAGAACAATAGAACATTGGGTGAGAAAAATAGAACATTGGGTGAGAACAATAGAAATGGGTGAGAACAATAGAACATTGGGTGAGAACAATAGAAATGTCTCAAAAAGCATGTTTATTTCTCAAACTGTGAAATGTCTTTCTCTAGTGTTTCAACTGTAAGTATGATGGCTTATAAAGTTAAAAAGACACAAGTTTTATCCAGCTAAACACCAAGGGAAACTCACAATTTCCAATATCAAAGGTAGTACCAGAGATGAAACTTAATATAACGTTAGTGGTCAACAACTTAAGGTTGTCTCACTGATCAATAATTAAAACTGATACAAGCAATTACTTCTGTCCACATCTTAAAACTGGAACAATGAAATGCAATTATAGTGAAATAAGTAAGTGATCTATATATATCATGTACCCAAAATTAAGGGCATGAAGCTTTGTATATCAAACAAATCAAAACTTATCTTGTCACGTAAAACTATCAAAACACTGATAATAAAATATGCTGCACACATAGATTATAAACTGTGTGACGTACAGGAGAGAACATGTTCCCTTGAAAGTATCTAGTACTACATGATGTTTGTAGTAACGTACAGGAGAGAACATGTT
>NW_013668003.1:171458-175829 GCF_000517525.1 Limulus polyphemus | reverse complement strand
TAACGTACAGGAGAGAACATGTTCCCTTTCCTTTCAAGGGAACATGTTCTCTCCTGTACGTTACTACAAACATCATGTAGTACTTGATGCTTTCAAGGGAACATGTTCTCTCCTGTACGTTACTACAAACATCATGTAGCACTCGATGCCTTTGTGTAGTAACGTACAAGAGAGAACATGTTCCCTTGAAGGCATTGAGTACTACATGATGTGTGTAGTAACGTACAGGAGAGAACATGTTCCCTTGAAAGTATCGAGTACTACATGATGTTTGTAGTAACGTACAGGAGAGAACATGTTCCCTTAAATGCATCGAGTGCTACATGATGTTTGTAATAGGCTAACATTAGAAACAGCATAAGTGTTAGGAGAGCTAGCTTTAGACATTCACGCTTCTAAAGATGACTGTTCATCAAGTTTATCTAATAATGTACGTTACAAGACTATCACATTTAAGTCAGTATTGTTTGCTAACAATAGCTCAGCACATTTAAATCAGTATTGTTTGCTAACAGTAACTGATTACAATTACCTCAGTATTGTTTGCTAACAATAGCTCAGCACATTTAAATCAGTATTGTTTACTAACAGTAACTGATTACAATTAAATCAGGGTTGTTTTCTAACAATAACTGATTACAATTACCTCAGTATTGTTTGCTAACAATAGCTCAGCACATTGAAATCAGCAATGCTGGTTAGATAAAATACAAAACGCTAATTGTAACTATCTTACATATATTTGTAATCTCTCAGACTAACTATAGCAAATGATAAGCAATATCAATTACAAAGATAAATAAGACAAACTCATTATCTAGGGAAGACGAAAATGAGTTTCCTAGTTTTAAATAGAAAACAAAGTATTCTTAAGTTTTAATTAGACTGACACTGCTAGGTGTTTTTTTTTTAGTATATTCTTCTGCATACAGGTTTGATAAAAACAAGTCTCTGGGTGTGTTTTGACAGGAACCTTACACACCCAGTTGATCAACACCTCTGGCATTCAAGTAATAATCAAACGGCACGTGCACGCTGCGGATGGGATCAATAATCATCTTGCTGCTTCTCGTATTACCCGATTTGTCATCTTTTCCCCGCAAGGAGACTTCTCCGTATCTTATCTACACTGTTTACCAGGCTCTACATTCGAATGTTTGATGTACTTTTATTCCAACGAATACAGACGCGAAAAGCCCATTCGCGCATAAACAAACACAATGATGAATTAAATGACCGATTTCGTAAATTCTTCCAGATTTGAAAACCATTCCGACACATATTCTAGTATTATTTAGTTATTTCATACTGAGAATATATGCTTTGCCAAAGAGAAAGTAACATAAATACTGTGCGGGTTACTGAAACGGTTAAAAACTGCATAGTCTCTATTTTCAATAGCCCAGAATAAATTGAGTTGAATACCTTATGTAAAATGACTTTGAATGTGCAAATCAACAAGTCACGTGATAACTCTATACGATATAAAATCGCGATGGAAAGGCATTTATCTGAAGTACATTTTGACATTGTTTGGCGTTACGCAGGTAGCGTACTGACGACATTTGGGAAAGGTATGTAACAGCGCTTTCTGATGCAAGATATATCATACACGCAGATTATGAAGACATGTCCAGATCAGGAAATTAGAATTTCAAAGACGGAATATCTATTTAATTTAAGGAAATTTAAAACTAGCAAATATGGATGATGTTTGAGGGTCAGGACCATCCATAGAGAGACCTGTAAGAAGTCGCACCCAGGCCGTGGTAAGCAAAGTGCGGTGTTTTTTAGCAGTGAAAACTAACGAAGATAAAGACCATTGGCAAAAGCTTCTCACTTGACCCAGTAAACAGTCGGCAACACGAGAAGTGACACAATGGACTTGTACACGAGATGCTTCCACGACATATCAGTTCAACTGTTGCATACCTCGAGCAGCTTAAAACTGAAACAGGTGTTAATATTATTCCATTCGAAGACATAACGGTCTTGTCACCGACCACAGCGCCCATGGATTTCTGTGCGATCAGAATGTTGAAACGAACGCTAGGAAACCATCATCTTTGTACACGTCATGGATTATAGAAAACACGTAGGAAGCAGTGGTGTGCTTTGATCATAACACTCTTACGACCTAGCCTTTTGCAATAGAAACTACACTGCAAGACTGTTGTAAAGATACACGATCGTCAAATAAAACATGTCCAGACGTGGCGACATGGACTGTAACGACGTAGTGAGGCACCAAAATCGTTCTGATATAACGTATTCAACCCTACATCTGGTCTAGAAGAATGGCCAGCCACTATAACACCTGGCGGTTATTAAACAACTACATACTTAATTCTCCTATCGGCAGTGTTTGGTTAAGACTACAAACGAGGTGAACATAAAACATTCATCCAATACGAAGCTTTGAATACTTTGACCAAGGCTATTTTACGTACAAGCTCAATGAAATTCTGAACGTTAGGTAGCGTAATTTAAAATTTAGAAAACGTTTTGTTACTAAACATGTTGAAGAAAATTAACGATCGATCTTTTCTCCGAGACGTTTTTACCAACTAAACATCGACAGAATTGTAAATCGTTAAGCCTTGTCCAACTGATGAAGTCCTTAGTGGCTTTATAAGTCACAAAACAATTTAGGTCGTCCACCAGGGCACCTTAGGTAGAAATAAAGTAATTGGCCTAAAAACAAAATAATGAACCAATTTTGTTTCTTGATGTTTCCCCTTAGAAAGGTTTACTTATCAAAACAAATGGTAACCAACGTTAATAAACGTAATCTGACCACCAGCTTTACGTTTGGGTTTTTAGTTTTATCTGCATTTCTCCGGAAGATTCAAATAAAAGTTTCAAAAATATAAATATAAATTACAGACAACACTTGATTGTTTGTTTTGAATTTCGCGCAAAGCTACACGAGGGCTATCTGCGCTAGCCATCCCTTATTTAGCAGTGTAAGACTAGAGGGAAGGCAGCTAGTCATCACCACCCACCGCCAACTCTTGGGCTACTCTTTTACCAACGAATAGTGGGATTGACCGTCACATTATAACGCCCCCACAGCTGAAAGGGCGAGCATGTTTGGTGTGACAGGGATTCGAACCCGAGGTACGCAGATTGCGAGTCGAGTGCCCTAACCACCTGGCAATGCCGGGCCTTCATAATATTTTGTTGCTTCTATGTGATTGTTAAAATTTTCCAAGTGTACTAATCACGTATAACTGTTTTTAATGATTTACCTTAACTATTTTATTAGATAAATTAAGCACATTCCTTTATTAAACTATATATGTATTAATAATTAATAAACGTATAGACTTTCATAAGCATTTCTGTAATCTTTTTTTTTGTTTTGCAATTTGCATGCCCCCCAGTGGCACAGCGGTATGTCTGCGGACTTACAACGCTAGAGTCAGGGTTTTGATACCCGTGGTGGGCAGAGCATAGATAACCCATTGTGTAGCTTTGTGCGTAATTACAAACAAACAAACAAAGCAATTTGCTTTTTTCAAACAATAACCTATATATTTTGTATTTTTTTAAATATTCAGCAGAAACTTAATAATTAGAAAAATTATTTCACATAGACAATTTCTGATGCATTTGAAGTGCTTAAATTGTCCACCGATGGGTCAGCAGTACGTTTACAGACTTACAACGCTAAAATCCTGGGTTGAAAACCCCCACGATGGACAGTGTGCAGATAGCTCAATGCGCTAAACCACAACAAAAAGATTTTGTTTGAAATTATTTTATATACTTTGAAAATTAAACTATCATTTCATTATGAACAAAGTAAAAGATATTTCTTTTTGATTTTGTTACTCCTACCAAAATTCTGAAAATGCTTTACTATCTCGTTTACATTACATTTTTGTAAACAGTGCACAAAAAGATAATTTTCCACAAACTCACTATAATCTTATTTCACACACAAAGCTAGAAAGAAAAATTTATTTGTATTGCTTATTTAATTTAGCGCAAAGCTACAGAATGAGCTATCTGCGCTCTGTCCACCGCGGGGAATCGAGCCTCGGATTTTACCTTTCTAAGTCTGTAAACTTAAAACTCACTTACCGAGAGACTACCAAATACAAAAATGCAATATTGCTTCAGTATATGGTTGTGAGCTAAATCCACGATTTTATACATACAGTACATCAATGTGATGATGGAGTTTAGCCTATGTCGATTTTTAAGAAAGTAGTACATCAATATATTCCTTTACACTGAAACACACAATTCAAACATTCAAGTTGATCTACTTATGTTTGTTTTGAATTTCGCGCAAAGCTACACAATGGGCTATCTGTGCTCTGCCCATCAAGGGTATCGAAACACGAGTTTTAGCGCCATATT
>NW_013668003.1:169751-170657 GCF_000517525.1 Limulus polyphemus | reverse complement strand
CGAGTTGAGCGTCCTAACCACCTGGCCATGCCGGGCCACAACACTTGATTGGCGTATGTAGATATTTTGAGAGAAAATTCTAGACAAATTCATTAGAATAATTCAAATCCAGAACGCCAAAAAAAGATGGGTTTACACTACGGTTGTTAATATTACTATAGAGAGATTAAAATAAACCCAAACGTATACACCGGTGACTTTCTTTTGGTTGTTGGTAAGCGCAAAGCTACACAATGGGCTATCTGTGCTCTGCCCATCAAGGGTATCGAAACACGAGTTTTAGCGCCATAAGCCTGTAGTCTTATAGCTGAACCAGTAGGGGGCGCTGGTGAATTTTCCAAAACATAAGTGACTTAGAAACATCACACGTAATTTAAGTTATTGAATTTAAACAGAGGCATAAGTACAGTTGCCATGACAGTTGCAACCCAGCTGAGGAATTAAGTTTAAACGTTAAAATGTTCTAATGAAATCATCATCAAAGATTAGATCCTAAATACATATCTTATATCAAATAAATTTCTAAAACAAATCACTATTTTAGGGACTTATTTATTTATTTCAGTGTTTGGCTTACTAGAACGTAGGCCATACGTGTAGCTCACGATTTATGTAAAATTATAGAAAGTTGTTAATACCAGGGACAAGAACAACCTAATTGTGTTATGAACACAAACCCTATTTTCAGTTGTAGAGGTGTGATAATTGTAACAATCAATCCTGCTACTGGATTATGAGTAGCCTCATAGGAGTGGGTAGGTTGGTGGAGGACTGTACTGCTGTTTGATCGATAGTCATTCCCGTGATGATCGGCAGCTCTAAACTGTGGGTGTTATGATTCTAGGTTCTTAACCTGACGGTTTAACTCATTACAGGCGAAGTTCGGATAAAAATACCGATTATCAG
>NW_013668003.1:154006-168828 GCF_000517525.1 Limulus polyphemus | reverse complement strand
GTGATATAATCCAATTAGTAGAAAATAACATTTAACATGTAAATAATTATGGTATAATCCAGTTAGTAGAAAATAACATTTAACATGTAGATAATTATTGTATAATCCAGTTAGTAGAAAATAACATTTAACATGTAGATAATTATGGGAAATGTTATTTTCTACTAACTGGATTATACCATAATTATTTACATGTTAAATGTTATTTTCTACTAACTGGATTATAAACATGTAAATAATTATGGTATAATCCAGTTAGTAGAAAATAACATTTAACATGTAGATAACTGTGATATAATCCAGTTAGTAGAAAATAACATTTAACATGTAGATAACTGTGCGAGCTAATTCGTAAAACAAATAAAATAGTTTGTACATATTTCAAACCCCATTCTTTCCGCACTTGTAACGTTACTCTGACGAGACAGCCATCACATTTTTAACTTAATCTATGTTAGATACTTTTGTAGTTGACGTCAGAGAGTTTATGGGATTAAGTGGTACTTATTTCGTCAAAGAATCAAAAGTTCATTGTCTCTGAACGTAAAGCAGAATTCCAAGCAGTTATTGAGGGTTTACTTTAGCCCTTGTTTCCTGTCTTCCGTTAAATACTTTAATACTGTTTAAAGATTCTGACGTGAAGCTGCCGATAACAGACGTTCGACCCAGCGTGGACTCCTCAGAAGCACTTTAAAATGTTAAAAGTTCGCGACAAGACTTGGCTGGGAGCGACTGTTATTTAAATACACGCAGATGAAAGCACGTTAGACTCGGAGCTGCAACCGCACGCGATCTGTCTAGTTCTGTTATTGTAAAGATAATCGGTTTAGACGAGATATTTTGGTTTTCTGCAGTAAACTAACAACATGCTGTCAAAAATTCATGAAATTCGAGAAAAGTAAAAGAGATTGAGAAAACGTCGTACATAATCACCAAAACACAATTCCACTGAATTTAAAGTTTAATTTCTTTTGGATGCAATAATATATTTCTCCAAATCTATTTTATATGAAAACAAATCCATCTTTAAGAGTATAATGAAATAATTAAAGATAAAAAAGTGTTGGTTATAATAAACCATTCTTACAAACATATGAAGATGGTAAAATTATCGTCAGAAGGTGTTCCATCCAAGTATATGGATAGGTAGCCACGTGTCAGTAAGTGACGTATTATCAAATATGGATAGGTAGCCACGTGTCAGTAAGTAGCGTATTATCAAATATGGATAGGTAGCCACGTGTCAGTAAGTAGCGTATTATCAAATATGGATAGGTAGCCACGTTTCAGTGAGTGACGTATTATGAAATATGGATAGATAGCCACGTTTCAGTGAGTACGTATTATGAAATATGGATAGGTAGCCACGTGTCAGTGAGTGACGTATTATGAAATATGGATAGGTAGCCACGTGTCAGTAAGTAACATATTATGAAATATGGATAGGTAGCCACGTGTCAGTGAATGACGTATTATGAAATATGGATAGGTAGCCACGTTTCAGTGAATGACGTATTATGAAATGTAAAATTAATGATATGCGATATATTTTAGGCAATGAAATTCAAAGATAATGTTTAAAAGTCTAACACTTCTTGACAAATATGAACACCAACCAACACCTTACCAAACACCAGTCAACATGCTATCAAACACCAACCAACAACTTACCAAACACAAGTCAACTCCCTGTCAAACACAAACCAACAACTTACCAAACACCAGTCAACACTCTATCAAACACCAACCAATAACTTACCAAACACCAGTCAACACCCTATCAAACACCAACCAATAACTTACCAAACACCAGTCAACACCCTATCAAACACCAACTAATAACTTATCAAACACCAGTCAACACCCTATCAAACACCATCCAACAACTTATATAACACCAGTCAACACCCTATCAAACACCAACCAAAAACGTATCAAACACCATCCGACTCCTTATCGAACACCAATCAGAAAATTCCTGAACATCCAGTTATTCCAAGTACATCACAAAGAGTACCTGTTTAGAGTACCTGCGTATTATAAAATCAAAACATGAAGTTTCAGAGAAGAATGTGTTTAGAGTCCCTGCGTATTATAAAATCAAAACATGTACCTTCAGAGAAGAATGTGTTTAGAGTACCCGCGTATTATAAAATCCAAACATGTACCTTCAGAGAAGAACGCGTTTTCTAGTCATATTTCGTTACTAAGGTGTAAAATAATGTTTTCTAGTGACATTTCGTTGCTATGAGTAAGAAAATATTTTTCACATTTCGTTACTAGGGTAATAAAATGATGTTTTATAGTTAGAATTCGTTGCTATGGGTAAGATCTTTTAGTTGCCACTGTCGGTAAGATAATTTTTCTCTTTCTCCTAAACCCCTGTTGCTGTATTTAGGTAAAATACTTATATTTATTGCAGGGTGATATTATATGAAATGATTCCTTTGATAAAAGCTTCTTTAATTGGTTCCAGTCTGAGTTATTTTCGACAAACATTGGGTATTTTTTCGTAGTGGACATCTGGAATATGTTGATTAGAATTCAAGGTGTTACCAGACCGTAGAGGTTGTGAATTATTCGGTTAAGTTTGGTGAGTAACTGTCATCACCGTAAGTCTCTTTACACGTGAGTATAAACCAATGACCTCGTTTTATGGACTTTGTTCTGAGCTATAAAATACTTAACAGTTTCTGGTATAAAAGAGGGGGGGGGGAATATACCATAATAGACTTTTCTGCTGCGTATTTTTGGCTTCAATATGGAACAAATTGTACAAGCAGGTATAAGAGCGAATATCTGTTGAAACGTATACGTATCTGTAAGTCGGCAGAATTAATATTAACTTGTGATCCAAATAAAAGTACCCACGTAGAAAAAAATAATAATAATCTGATTAATGAATATAGATCATTAAATACAGTTATTTACGTTCTTATTTATGTCGATTTGTCATTAGAATACATTTATAATTAGTTGAGTACCTCTCTAGTTAGCAACATTTTCGGCCATAATTCCAATAATATCTCACAAGTTTCGGTTTGGTTTATTTTGAATTTCGCGCAAAGTTACACGAGGGCTATCTGTGCTAGCCGTACCTAATTTAGCAGTGATAGACTAGAGGGAAGACAGCTAGTCAACATCACTTACCGTCGACTCTTGGGCTACTCTTTTACCATCGAATAGTGGAATTGACCGTCGCATTATAACGCTCCCACGGCTGAAAGAGCGAACATGTTCGATGACGGGTATTCGAACTCGCTACCATCATATTGGGAGTCGAGTGCCTTAACCACCAGGCCAAACAACCTTTGGCCAATTGTACTGGATCGCAGTTAATCACCTCAACCGCCAATGTCTTGAGTTTAGGGGCTTAGCCAGCTATTAATCATAACATTAAGATATAAAAGTGGCTCATTGACAGCTAATAGACTAAAATTAAATACAGGAGGTTTAATACAGTTAATGGACTAATGACAAACATACGAGGCTAATGACAGCTAATGGACTAATATCAAGTATACGAGGTTAATTGACAGCTAATGGACTAATGTTAAATGTCCAAAGATACTTTTAACTTTTAACAATCTGGAACACATAAGGTTTAAAAAGGGGTCAATGAGAGATTTTATATATTTAATTTTTTTCACGAGATTGTACTAAGATTTCTTCTTTGCTGGTTAACGTCTCTGAGAATTTTGGAGCTATGATTAAGTGTTATTTAATTAAATTTGTTTTTCCAAGTTTGTCTCTATTACTGTTTTTCATTTACATTTTTTATTATTTCGTATCTGTCATCGCTTCACTTTTTTCCTGCTGTAAACTTTTAACTATTGATCTCTATTAATCTACCACTTCAAACTTTATATTTTTTTCTGACGAACTATTTTCTGCTTCTGTGAACTTTCTGAAGGATTAGATGTAAAGTGTTTATCCAGTTGATCTTTTCTAAGTTTAAAGTTAACAGTTTCTTTAAATAAAATAATACAATACGGTGTCATTTATTGTGTGAAAAGTTACTGCAAGTTTAAGTTTAAAGTTAACAGTTTATTTAACTAAAATAATACAATACAGTGTCATTTATTGTGTGAAAAGTTAGTGCCAGCTTAAGTTTAAAGTTAACAGTATCTTTAAATAAAGAATACAATACAGTGTCATTTATTGTGTGAAAAGTTAGTGCCAGTTTAAGTTTAAAGTTAACAGTATCTTTAAATAAAGAATACAATACAGTGTCATTTATTGTGTGAAAAGTTAGTGCCAGTTTAAGTTTAAAGTTAACGGTGTCTTTAAATAAGATAACACAGTACAGTGTCTTAAGTATTATTTATTGTGTGAAAAGTTAGTGCCGCTTTATTTTTGTCGAATTTAAAGTTAACAGTGCCTTCAAATAAGATAACACAGTACAGGATTAATAATAATATAATTACAAAATTAGACATTGTGAGGTTATGAGGATTAATAATATAGTTAAAAAGTTAGACGTTGTGAGGTCACGAGGATTAATAATATAGTTACAAGGTTACACGTTGTTGTGAGATCACGAGGATGAATAATATAGTTACTAGGTTACACGTTGTTGTGAGGTCACGAGGATTAATAATATAGTTACAAGGTTACACGTTGTTGTGAGGTCACGAGGATTAATAATATAGTTACTAGGTTACACGTTGTTGTGAGGTCACGAGGATTAATAATATAGTTACTAGGTTACACGTTGTTGTGAGGTCACGAGGATGAATAATATAGTTACTAGGTTACACGTTGTTGTGAGGTCACGAGGATGAATAATATAGTTACTAGGTTACACGTTGTTGTGAGGTCACGAGGATGAATAATATAGTTACAAAGTCACACGTTGTTGTGAGGTCACAAGGATTAATAATATAGTTATAAAGTTACACGTGGGTGTGAGTTATTTTATGATAAGCTTGGACTCATGTTTCTCTATCAGATATAGAAGATAGTTAACTATCATAAGTAATCTAAAGACAAAGTGGAGATTTAGGCCTAGCTTTAGACTCGTGTTTTTCTAACACAGATCGCAGAAGAGAATGCATTAAAGCCAGGATACCAGATGTTATTGTTGACGATACTTGTGTGGTGTCTTTTCCAAATCAATGGTGTCAGCAACAACATGAAAATTGTTTAACAACAATCCTGTTGAGACATGTATAAAATTGCCACGCGGAGAATCGCACCACCTACATCTACCAGCATGAAACAGTATTAAAAGATGCTATTTGTTCAACGTTTCTCATCCAGGGTAGAAGAGGAAGGTCCAGGCTTGAGATTCAGGGAATGATTCTGGATTATTCTATTAGAATAATTACTGGACATCTATCTATAAATATAACATTTCGCTAATGGTTGATGAAACCATGGAACCAGTAAGCCTAAAGACTAAAATTTGTGATAAAAATCACGCTAGGTTGTTTGTTTTTAAGAGCAAAGTCACATTGGGCTATCTGCTGTGTCCAAATAGGAGAATCGAACCCCGGATTTCAGCGTTATAACACCTTAGACTCTCCCACCGTTGGACGCCATAGATTACAGAAATATTTTCTTACGGTTTTATTCGTTTGTCTAATATATGGACTTAAGAGGATTGTAAAAAAAAAAGCAGTTTGCTATGATTTTTTTTTTTGTCAAGTAAAATGTTTACCAAAACATCATGAGAATCCGCTTTGAGATGGCTTAGGTTATGCGCCAAAAGGGTCATTTGTATGCTGCCAAGTTACCAAACGGACGTCAGACGACGTGACTAAGTTGAAATCGTGTTCGAATTCCTCGCACGTGACTTGCTATGATTTATAATTTGCACATTATTGGTTATATTATTTGCTTCTTTATCAAGTCATTCGCAAACTGATTTATTGAAATGACAAACTGCTAATAGATGGCAACCACGAATTTACAAGAATTGCCTGAACGAATTTGCCTCAAAGGTATAAACTGTGCAAAGGAGAATTTGGAACTTTTTAAATTTTTTTCTATAATGATGGAAATGTTAACAAGGAACATTATATCGTCAGAGTTTGCATGTAACACACCGCCCACATCGTTAAAGCCCCATTAAACTTACATCATGTAATGAAAAGAGAGTCATTTTGTTTGAAAAATTTGGGTATAGAGGAAATATACTATACTTTAATTGCATACAAACTTCAAGCAAAAGCACGTTTACTATTAGCTCTATTTGTCCATATACGTAGTTTCAGCGCGTTCAGCAGAAGTCGCTGCACGTTAACGTAGACTACACCACCAGCCTCCGGAGAATTACCCCATTCTGTTAACAACGGGAAAACTCTTTATGCGTTGGCTTTGAGGATTTGGCAAAGTGGATGATTACGTTGTTTAAAAAAAAAAACAGCAACAAAAAAAATTAGAACGTGTTCCTTGAAATAAAATACTTTCACTTTTACTTGAACCCGAGGATTTGTGGTTCGCGACTCGTTACCCCCTCCCCTCCAAAAAAAAAAACGCGTTCCGCACTTTGTTTGTCTTAGATATCCGGCAAAGCTATACAAAGATCATCTGTGCTATCCGTCCTATTTCTGATTTGGTAGCCTAGAGCAGTGATTCTCAACCAGGGGTAAATTTACCCCTTGGGGGTAAAAAATTACTTGGCAGGGGGTAAATAATTGATGTACCTGATGATTGAATAATAATTCAATTAAATTTAATTTTGTAAAATGTGTGAGAGAGAGAGAGAGAATGCTAAGAATGTGTGTGCTATTTTTGTGCAAAACCTGAATACTATTTTTTTTCTCTGATCTTCTTGTTTTTTTGTCCCTTTATGATGGCCATGGATTTTTTGTATGGAAGTAAGGGGGTAAATGGAGAAATACATCAAACCGAGGGGGTTAATGATGGAGGAAGAGTTGAGAATCTCTGGCCTAGAGGGAAGGCAGTTACTTAACAGTATCCACCGCTACTTTAATCTAGTATTGCTGTTTGACCGTCACTCTTATAACGCACCCATTCTGAGGCCTTGGAAGAGTAGAGGCTAGAGTAGTAGCTCAAGAGTTGGCGGTAGGTGGTATTGAGTTACTGCCTTTCCTCTAGTTTATCACTTCAAAATTAGAGACGGCTAGCGTAGGTGGCTCTTTCTGTCTTGTGTTAAGAGTTGTTGTGAGAAACCTAGTAGAGAAAATCAGATGGAAGCCTTAATGTCGATAAAAAAAACGGGTTTCCATACTCGCGATGGGCACAACACAGAGAGCCCTTTGTGTACTTTTGTGTATAACAATAAATAAACAAACACACCATGTCCTCGCTAGTAGTTAACAAAAAACGGGAGAATGTGTGAAGAAACGTAAAGAAGGAGAGAGAAAAACGAAAATAATAACTGATTAGAGAGAGCCCGAAAATGACATTTTTGAAATGACTCAAGATTTGACGTTGATATTCAACTAGGAGAGAGACATCATCACCACCCACCGCCAACTCTTGGGTTACTCTTTTTACCAACGAATAGTGGGATTGACTATCACATCATAACCGCCCCCCCCCGGCTGAAAGGGGCGAGCATGTTTGGTGGGATGGGAATTCGAACCCCTCGACCCGCAGATTGCGTCGAGCGCAACTAAAGATAAAACAGCTTAGTCTGAGTCATAAGCAAACTAAGATAAGTAAAATAAGTACTAAACCACGAAGGAAATGTTAACGATTTTAAATTACCAGACTGTTGGATCAGAATTGAATTTATTTAGCACATATTGTAATGTTGGATTTTCACTTAGTGTCAAGACTGATTTATTTAGTTCCGGTTCTAACACCAGTCTTTCACTTAGGGTCAAGACTGATTTATTTAGTTCCGGTTCTAACGTCAGGCTTTCAATTAGGGTCAAGACTGATTTATTTAGTTCGGATTCTAACGTCAGTCTTTCACTTAGGGTCAAGACTGATATATTTAGTTCCGGTTCTAACGTCAGTCTTTCACTTAGGGTCAAGACTGATTTATTTAGTTCCGGTTCTAACGTCAGGCTTTCAATTAGGGTCAAGACAGATTTATTTAGTTCCGGTTTTAACGTCAGTCTTTCACTTCTGGGACAAGGTCCTGTTTAATTAATTCAGATTTTTTTGTCTATGATTATAGTTCACAATGAATCGAACATTTAATGCCTTTTTCCATAGCCTTTGGATATTTGTTGTTAATTAATTGTAGCTCTCCAACTTTCCAATAAATGTTTCAATAACCCACCAGCCCAATGTTTCAAGTACTTCATGTAATTATATCTTTGCTGTATGTTGAATATAGATTACACTGGAGAACAACTAACTAATGCAGACACGATGAGCCACCTGCACACACGCATGGCCTTAACTTCGTCGGTATTTGTTTTTCTCTTCAACTTATCTGCAAAGCAAACCGTTGTTACATTGTAAAGAGGATGTCATGGCTTCATTGCAATAATATGGAAATAATGTGTTCTGGAGATCAAGAGATTCGAAGGCAACACCAATAGTTTCGAACCTTAGCCCTTATTTTACTTGACCTTTCGAGTAAGGGTTATCAAGAGCATTTTAAAGACTGGTAACAAGCTAGCAGAAGTATGCGTACAAAATCACAGTGTTTGTCATGCTTGTTGTTTTAGGGCAAAGCTACACAACGGGACGACTGCGCTTTGTTTATCGTGAGGAATCGAACCCCGGATATTAGCGTTGTTCACTCGTGAAATTAACGCTGACCCCCCCGGGGGGACTTTAATCATTATTTCTTTTTTTTTTAGACGGTTAAGAATGTTTGGATCACCATATAAATATATATATTAACAATGTCAAGACCATATAAATATATATATTAACAATGTCAAGACCATATAAATATATATATTAACAATGTCAAGCCCATATAAATATATATATTAACAATTTCAAGACCATATAAATATATATATTAACAATGTCAAGACCATATAAATATATATATTAACAATGTCAAGACCATATAAATATATATATTAACAATGTCAAGACCATATAAATATATATATTAACAATGTCAAGACCATATAAATATATATATTAACAATGTCCAGACCATACAAATATATATATTAACAATGTCAAGACCATATAAATATATATATTAACAATGTCAAGACCATATAAATATATATATTAACAATGTCAAGACTTGGCTCAGAAATGATATTTCTTTGCCTAATGTAAAGATCAGTGGTTGAATCCAGTTAAAGTGGTACGTTTCTCGCATACAGCAATCTTCTGTGATTCTCATAAATATCGACAGGTGGCGAGTTTTACACATTTACTTACCCCTCTATCCTAACTTTCGTCCAGTTCCGATCACTTTCCTACACAGTAACACACACACACAATTACACACATTACGTACATGTTTCTAGAATGCCCCTTATCTTATCAGATTAGCTTGATGTCCCGTACTAAAAAATGTGTATAATTTATGTGTGTAATAATGAAACGTTAAAAAGAAGATAAGAGAAAACACATGTGGTCCACACCACGAGGAATTATCTAGTAATTAAATAATTAGAAATTAATACGTGGAATTGTGATATAATAGGTACAGACGTTCAATGTTTCCAAGGTAACGTATTCACGTGAGTACCCATCTACAGTGATCTATCAAGGATAAGGCTAGGATAGGTAAGCAAATGAACAGTAAAAATTATGTTTGGATTATTCATGTTTCCGAAGAGTTTGGTTTGGACTATCTGTGCTCTGTCCATCATGGGAATCTAAACTCGAATTTTAACGTCGTAAGCCTATACACTTATTTCTGAGCCACTGAGAGGCACTTTCGAAGAGATCCAAATTATCGACTTTTTTTATTATTCTCCATAACTATTTTGTTTTAGCATTAAGTTGTTGTTGTTGCTTTTCAGCGATTTTTCATTACTTGCACCAGCATAAAAATTCAACTGACCCACACTTTTATAGATGGTGACAAACAGGCACAATTTCCGTTGGTAACTTCAGATTACTGCCTTCAGAAATGTGGGGTACAAACGCACAATAGACATTGAAGTTAATAGCGTTGGAGAGTAATAACCATTAATCTCCAATGAAGCTCTTCTTTATTGGCGTGATATATGTTATTCCTAATCAAACGAATATAATTACGTATTTCTCTCTATATTTTTTTAACCATAGCACATGCGTCGAAACATTGAAACTGAAATTGTAAAATGCGCCGCCAGGAGTCCAAGTAAATTTAAATATAATCACGATTTTCGTTTCCATGAAAACAGTTTTATCGATATTTACATTCCTTGTTTATTTTGTTCTAACCGGAAGGTAATGTAGCTGGATAGTTATTTCATTGGCCACCTGCTGGTAAACTTCTGAACTACATGTGTCAGTTACAGAACAGTAATAGCAGTGCGGAACTAGCGAGCTAAAATTTACGAAACGTTGTGGTATCTAATAACTAAAATTTACGAAACGTTGTGACATCTAATAAGTAAAATTTACGAAACGTTGTGGTATCTAATAACTAAAATTTACGAAACGTTGTGGTATCTAATAAGTAAAATTTACGAAACGTTGTGGCATCTAATAAGTCAAATTTACGAAACGTTGTGGTATCTAATAAGTAAAATTTACGAAACGTTGTGGCATCTAATAAGTAAAATTTACGAAACGTTGTGACATCTAATAAGTAAAATTTACGAAACGTTGTGACATCTAATAAGTAAAATTTACGAAACGTTGTGGTATCTAATAAGTAGAATTTACGAAACGTTGTGACATCTAATAAGTAAAGTTTACGAAACGTTGTGGTATCTAATAAGTAAAATTTACGAAACGTTGTGGTATCTAATAAATGATATGTCCCGAAACCCTAGTGTTGCACATACATTGGTACAACTACATCGCCTACATATATATATAATAAGTATATATATACATATCTGCGTATGTATGTGAGATAGAGAGAGAGAGAGAAGGAAAGAAAATGGTTGTTTTTTTTTTTAGGCCATTTATCTGTTCGTTATTAACCTGACTACGTATCTCTGATGGGGAAAAGATTCCTGACGAAAACGTAGACCGTCGAGAGAAATAACGTCCTTACTTCAAACTAAAAAGCTAGGATAATCCAGGAACGATCCCAGTTAGCGTTTGACCACAGTGCTAGACCTCGTGTTCATTTACAAGACGATTATTACCTCGTTAAAACTAAGTTCAGCCTAATGATTCTCAACTCTTCAAACGTGGTTTACTAACGCAAAATATTCGTTAAAGTTAAATGGGTTCGAGAGTAATAACGATTAACACTCGGTTTTGTACCAAAGTAAACGAAATGACCATTCTCTACTTACTAATACTTTTACTGGCCTTATTAACTGTAACTGTTCGTAAAAATAAGTTTGTTTATTTATTTGTTGTTAAGCCCCAAACTACACAATGTTTGTTTGTTTGGAATTAAGCACAAAGCTACACAATGGGCTATCTGTGCTCCACCCACCACGGCTATCGAAACATGGATTCTAGCGTTGTAAGTCCGCAGACATACCGCTGTGCCACTGGGGGGGGGGCACTACACAATGAGTTATCTGTTTTGCGCCCATCGCGAGTATCAGAACCCGATTTTTAGCGTTAGAAGCCGACATACTTACAGCTCAGGCACTGGGGAGGGGGGACAGTTGAAAGACGTGTCTCTTATCTATTTATATTATCTAATGAATACAACGAACACAATCTTTATTTTGTGTCAAAATAAAAATAATCACTTCTTGTGCTTCCTATTACATCATCATCATCTTGTCCAAACTATTATTTCTTCTTCTTCCCGCTTCCTTGTCACCTTACCGAACCACTTCCTACTACATCGTCATCTTTCCCAAACTACTGTTTGCTTTTCCTCTCTTCCTTATCATCTTACCAAATCACTTATTGCACTTTCTACTTCCTCGTCATCTCACAGAACCTCATTCAGCTTCTTAAGTAACTTTAGATAACTTCTAACACAGAATCGGTAGCAACCAATGGAGTAAGCTGAAGGTGAGTACTTTAATAAACAACACACCGGATCAATATCTAGTATCCAAAGACTTCACTGGCATCATCTTAAGTTATCGATCCTGTGGGCTGATGAGAACGGAATCTGCTTGAAATTCGATCTTCAAATCGTCATGATACACTTGTGGATACAGGAAGATAAAGAACAAAGACTCTAAACAAAACGTTACAATCAGACGTTTCAAAGAAGGTTATTTCTTAAACGTGATGCCACAATGTTTCTTGTTTTATTACATTGGGTATGGCCTAGCGGTCAACCTACAGCTATAAAGGAAAAAAAAAATTGCGATTCGTATTTTGAGGTGTTATGTGCATTATAACAGTAACGATCAGATCCCACTTTTCGGGCTGAAAAGGTTAGCCCAAGAGTTGGAGTTGAGTGATATTGACTAGTTTCCTTTCCTTTAGTCTATCATTTCAAAATCTGCGCAGATTCCAGGCCGAAGCAAGTTTCTACTTCTGAACGGTAACGACCCGATATAAGCGCCATCTGTTAGATTAAGCCGTACTTACTTATTAGAACTAAACCAAGTGATATAAAAATATTTGTTTATAAATCCCTTTGCATGGTGACATTAGGTGGAAATTATATTGAACTGTATGGTAAATTGTTCCCAAACTTTTAATAGCTTGTGGTAGAACGTTAATTTGAACAAACAATGCTTAATAGCTTGTGGTACAACGCTAATTTGTACAAACAATGCTTAATAGCTTGTGGTAGAACGTTAATTTGTACAAACAATGCTTAATAGCTTGTGGTAGAACGTTAATTTGTACAAACAATGCTTAATAGCTTGTGGTAGAACGTTAATTTGTACAAACAATGCTTAATAGCTTGTGGCTGTACACGATTACTCTTACAATACACCAACTGTGGGATTACACGATTACTCTTACAATACACCAACTGTGGGATTATACGATTACTCTTACAATACATTCACTGTGGGATTACACGATTACTCTTACAATACACCAACTGTGGGATTACACGATTACTCTTACAATACACCAACTGTGGGATTACACGATTACTCTTACAATACACCAACTGTGGGATTTTACGATTACTCTTACAATACACCAACTGTGGGATTACACGATTACTCTTACAATACACCAACTGTGGGATTACACGATTACTCTTACAATACAATCACTGCTTCAAAGTGCGAAGCGCGAATTATCAGCAACGTGATGCGATGAACCAAATAAAAAAAATAACGGATCTATTAGTATCACATGAAAAACCTGGAAATTTGGTGTATATATATACATTTGTTAGCAATATATTCACATCGTACTGCCGTGTATGCGGCTTTCCTGAATTTTCTTAGGCTTAGCGTGTGTAAGTAAATTATCATATCATTAATGAAAGTATTGTAAAAGTAGTCATCGTTGAAAGTTGCTCGACTATAACACGTTTCGTAATTCGTTTAAACACACGAAGTCGATAACAATGCCTCCAAATCGATATTCATCCAATAGCACCAAACGGTTTCTTTTAAAAGATTAAAAAAACCGACAAAACAAAAATAGACGTTTCTTTCCACAATGAGAAGTAGAATCTTTATTATTACTTTCGGTAACACAGTTACTTTCATCAAGGCTACTTACTGTCTACAGTGTTAGGTTAGCCTATATTAGATATTTCGGTGGACACTAACCCTAATGATGGTAACTGTGCTACCGAAACTTGTCGGCTGTAACAAATAATGAAAATTTTACCTTTCATTGTGCCAAAACATAACAAAAAAAACCGTCGACTTTTGTGTTTATTCACTCTTAACATAATGGTACAATGTGCCTGAAAATAAACTATTTCCTTTGAAATTTGAACTTTAATAGTTAATAGTTTGAAATTAGTAAATTATATTTGTCGCTTGGAGTTTTCTTGTACTCAACACGACGAACCTAGACTTATAAATAATTTGAAAAGTGTGTAACATTGAAGCTACTATATTCTGGACTATTCAGCAGACAATCTGTTTAAAACACTAAAAAGTAGCCCCCCCCCCCAGTGGCACAGCGGTATGTCTGCGGATTTACAACGCTAGAATCCGGGTTTCGATACCCGTGATGGGCAGAGTACAGATAGCCTATTGTGTAGCTTTGTGCTTAATCACAAACAAACAGACTAACTAACTAAAAAGTAAATATAAAGCTCCATCTATCATCCGATTCATCACTTACTACTGAATTCATACTGAAACTAAGGGAATTTAGTGTGTCGTTGAAATCTATTGGTTGTCAGATAGAAAATAGTGTATTGTTGAAGCTTATTGGTTATTAGATTAAAAATGGTGTATTGTTGAAGTTTATTGGTTATTAGATTTGAAATAGTGTATTGTTGAAATTTATTGGTTATTATATTAAAAATGGTGTATTGCTGAAGTTTATTGGTTATTAGATTAAAAATTGTGTATTGTTGAGGTTTATTGGTTATTATATTAAAAATAGTTTATTGTTGAATCTTATTGGTTATTAGTTTGAAAACAGTCCTTTGCTGACGTATATGTACTGAGCAAAATAAATAAATAAAACAGAGCAACTCAAAGAACTTATGATTAACTTCTTTTTAAAAAATTATTATGATTGATGAGGGTGTTATTTGGTCTGTCTGGTTGAATAGCTAGTCTTATCAGTTCGGTTTAAATGTATGGTTGAATATCTAATCTTATCTGTTCAGTTTAAATGTCTGGTTGAATATCTAGTCTTATCAGTTCAGTTTAAATGTCTGGTTGAATATCTAGTCTTATCAGTTCGGTTTAAATGTCTGGTTGAATATCTAGTCTTATCAGTTCGGTTTAAATGTC
>NW_013668003.1:144338-153190 GCF_000517525.1 Limulus polyphemus | reverse complement strand
CTAGATGAAACGTCCACAACGGATGCCTAGTGTTCACGCTTCATATCTAGTGAGCTAGGTGAAACGTTCACAACTGATGCCTAGTGTTCACGCTTCATATCAAGTGGGCTAGATGAAACGTCCACAACTGATGCCTAGTGTTCACGCTTCATATCTAGTGTGCTAGGTGAAACGTTCACAACTGATGCCTAGTGTTCACGCTTCATATCTAGTGAGGTAGGTGAAACGTCCACAACTGATGCCTAGTGGGCTAGATGAAACGTTCACAACTGACGTCTAGTGGGCTAGATGAAACGTTCACAACTGACGTCTAGTGGGCTAGGTGAAACGTTTTGCAAATCATTCTTCAGTTTTGATCTTCTTTTAACCCTATTTAGCCGTTTTAACTACAACAAGTGAATAATAATTTTAACAGAAGGTTGTTAATTACATTTTATCCTCAAATAATAAGATAATGTTATTAATAATCTCTATCATTCATGTTAATACTTAGTGTATTTTAGTGAAATTACTACACTTATTGTAGCATTCAGTGAAATTACTACACTTATTGTAGCATTCAGTGAAATGACTACACTTATTGTAGCATTCAGTGAAATTACTACCATTATTGTAACATTCAGTGAAATGACTACACTTATTGTAGCATTCAGTGAAATTACTACCATTATTGTAACATTCAGTAAAATTACTACACTTATTGTAGCATTCAGTGAAATTACTACCCTTATTGTAGCATTCAGTGAAATGACTACACTTATTGTAGCATTCAGTGAAATTACTACCCTTATTGTAGCATTCAGTGAAATTACTACCCTTATTGTAGCATTCAGTGAAATTACTGCCATTATTGTAGCATTCAGTGAAATGACTACACTTATTGTAGCATTCAGTGAAATGACTACACTTATTGTAGCATTCAGTGAAATTACTACACTTATTGTAGCATTCAGTGAAATTACTACACTTATTGTAGCATTCAGTGAAATTACTGCCATTATTGTAGCATTCAGTAAAATTACTTCACAGAAAGGAGTTAAAAGCGAAATAAAATATTTTAAAATTTTCAATACTTTTCCAACTGTTGTATTATTATTATAGTTAATAATAAAACCAGAACAAAAAAAGGTTGAAGAATGGGCTTGATTATAATTCTATAAATGACTTCGTTGAACCTTATTTTAGTCAGGAGGGAACAAAGTTGTTTTTTTTTCAGTTAATAAAAAAGGAGTTAATTAGATTTAGCTTTGAGTGGCTGTCTTATTACCTTCTCCATGATCGTCCTCACGTAGAAAGCTGATGATACAAAAAGACGTAATTCGATTAAAAACCTTTTGTTGATGTTGTTGTCAGAGTGATGATAACTTCAAGAAGTTTGTTCCATCTGAACTTCGATTAATTTTCTGACAGCCATTCTTTTCTTTAAAAGTTCGAATTTATTTTAATTACGTTATAGCCACGAGTACAACAATGTTTTCGCGACAAAGATAAACAGTAAAAGGAACTTCGAAAACTTTTTGCCGATGAAAGAATTGTTAATGACAATTTGTCATCCAAACTCAGCTAACTATGATGATTTAAACTAAAGACTCACGTAAAGTATTGCAGTAGCACAGCGGTATGTCTGCGGACTTACAACGCTAGAAATTGGGTTTCGATACCCTTGGTGGGCAGAGCACAGATAGCCCATTGTGTAGCTCTGTGCATAACTACAAACAACAACATCCAGATAACAAACGGATTAAACAGTTGCTAATAGTAAATTAGTACAGAATAAAAACAACTAATATTTAGAAAGTTTAGAAACCTCGGCTGGGGGAGCCGGGCGTGGCTTATTGATTAGCATGTTCGGGTTTCGAATACTCTTCACACTTTTAATTGTAGACGTGTTATAAAAGTGACACACAATCCCTTAATTTGGTTCAACAAGCCAGACAAAATGACGGTAGATCCTACTGACTGTCAGCCTTTATCTATGGTCAGTATACTGGCAGTTATACTTTAGCCCTAGAGGTCCCTAACACGGTCGTTTAGCCCACGTGCACATAAGGTGCCGTTTCGGCTGGAAATTCCAATTCCAATTACGATATTTTTTAGGCGTATAGTCATTTTCGGCTAGTTTGTTATTAAGCACAAAACTACAGAATGAGCTGTCGGTGCTGTGTTTACCGAAATAATAGAAAACCGAATTTTAGAGTTGCAAGCTGTCAAATTTACCATTGAGCCACCGGGAGGCGTTTATTTCAGTAAGAAACATTTTATTTCTTCAACATATTGAGTTGTTTCTTACTTTCAAAGAATTGAAAATGGGCGTTAAGATAACAAAGGTACAAGTTGTCGATGATGTCATCAGACATGCGTATAAAGGATTAACCTCAACTTATAAGAAAGACACATTATTTGAGTATTAGTAGACACATTATTTAAATATTAGTGGACACATTATTTGAGTATTAGTGGACACATTATTTGAGTATTAGTAGACACATTATTTAATTATTAATGGACACATAATTTGATTACTAGTGGGCACATTATTTAAGTATTAATGGACACATTACTTGAGTGTTAATAGAAACATAATTTGAGTATTAGTGGACACATTATTTGAGTGTTAATAGAAACATAATTTGAGTATTACTGAACACATAATTTGAGTATTAATGGACACATAATTTGAGTATTAATGGACACATAATTTAAGTATTAATGGACACATTATTTGAGTGTTAATGGACACATAATTTGAGTATTAATGGACACATTATTTAATTATTAATGGACACATAATTTGATTACTAGTGGGCACATTATTTAAGTATTAATGGACACATTACTTGAGTGTTAATAGAAACATAATTTGAGTATTAATGGACACATAATTTGAGTATTAATGGACACATAATTTGAGTATTAGTGGACACATAATTTGAGTATTAATGAACACATAATTTGAGTATTAGTGGACACATAATTTGAGTATTAGTGGACACATTAGTTTCAACAAGACAGTCTTCAATGTTTCATAAGAAGTCAAACTTGCAAAGTATTTAAGACAAAAGCTATGGGTTCCAGAACTACACTTCAAAACAACCCATGGTACTGTTGATTACATAATTCAACCAATATTTCATTGTTGTTGACGGACGACCCCGTAGCCAAAACAATCGCAATCTTCTTTCAAAATCTTGAAAGTAACAGCTGTTTTCGTGATAAAAGGTGGTCGAAGAACCTGGGATCATAGCAGTCCTCTTAATGTCCCTTTGGTCTTGGAAGCTGAAGCCAGTGGGAGAACTGTCAAAAGTTTACCAATATCTGTGGCCTAAAACTGGCTCAGTTGTCTTTGGTAGAAGCTTGTTACGGTGAGAATATGGTTTCAGGCAACAGCTCGTAACCATGACCACCAGACTGAGTACGATCGATGATGGAGGAAGCATTGCGGGACCTCGAACATTTCAAAGTGCGTGCAATACAGATGATCAAAGATATTACCAGTGACACACATACAGATTACTAAAGATAGTACCAGTGACACACATACAGATTACCAAAGATAGTACCAGTGACACACATACATATTATCAAAGATAATACCAGTGACACACATACATATTATCAAAGATAGTACCAGTGACACACATACAGATTATCAAAGATAGTACCAGTGACACACATACAGATTACCAAAGATAGTACCAATGACACACATACAGATTATCAAAGATAATACCAGTGACACACATGCAGATTGCCAAAGACAGTACCAATGACACACATACAGATTACCAAAGATAGTACCAATGACACACATACAGATTATCAAAGATAATACCAGTGACACACATACAGATTATCAAAGATAATACCAGTGACACACATACAGATTACCAAAGACAGTACCAATGACACACATACAGATTACCAAAGATAGTACCAGTAGCACACATACAGATTATCAAAGATAGTACCAGTGACACACATACAGATTACCAAAGATAGTACCAATGACACACATACAGATTACCAAAGATAGTACCAGCAGCACACATACAGATTATCAAAGATAGTACCAGTGACACACATACAGATTACCAAAGATAGTACCAATGACACACATACAGATTACCAAAGATAGTACCAGTGACACACATACAGATTACCAAAGATAGTACCAGTGACACACATACATATTATCAAAGATAGTACCAATGACACACACATACAGATTATCAAAGATGACATCAGAGGTTTGTCTATCCAGGTATTCCAATGTACAAAAGTATGACAATATTTTCTTGACATCTTAGGATAACTAAAGTTAGAGCTGTCTGTGTTTTTAAGTTGTATCTCAACTTAAAAAAACCTCTTGAGTTAACTTTCTCTATTCAGACCTTCTTCTTTTGTCCTTGTTTATCAGCAATTCCAAGTGATATTGTCAGATTTACAGCCCTTATATAAACCGGAAATTATTAACTCACAAACTCTCCGCTCTCTAGAAGAGGAAAACACAAAGCGCTTTAATTCACTCTTCTATTCTATCGTGTTTAACCTGCATGCGAATTATTTCGGTTTACTTTTAAAAGCCCTCCCCCAGTGGCACAGCGGTATATCAGCGGACGTACAACGCTAGAATTCCGGGTTTCGATACCCGTGGTGGGAAGAGCACAGATAGCCCATAGTGCTTAATTACAAACAAGCAAACACTGCTTAAAAAAAAACACCTGTAATTTTGTTCAGGATCACTCAAGCCAAAAAAAAACATGTTGAGAAGCATATTTGTTAAATAAAGTTTCTTTCCGCTAGGACTTTAATGTCGAAGAATTCAATAATAGGTATCTATAGAAACAACTAACCATGTTCCTTCATTATGGTATCTATAGAAACAACTAACGATGTCCCTTCATTAAGGTATATATATAAAAACAACAAACAACTAACGATGTCCCTTCATCAAGGTACCTATAGAAACAACTAACGATGTCCCTTCATCAAGGTATCTATAGAAACAACAAACAACTAACGATGTCCGTTCATCAAGATATCTATAGAAACAACAAATAACTTATGATGTCCCTTCATCAAGGTATCCATAGAAACAACTAACAACTAACGATGTCCCTTCATCAAGGTATCTATAGAAACAACAAACAACTAATGATGTCCCTTCATCAAGGTATCTATAGAAACAACAAACAACTAACGATGTCCGTTCATCAAGGTACCTATAGAAACAACAAATAACTTATGATGTCCGTTCATCAAGATATCTATAGAAACAACAAACAACTAACGATGTCCCTTCATCAAGGTATCTATAGAAACAACTAACAACTAACGATGTCCGTTCATCAAGATATCTATAGAAACAACAAACAACTAATGATGTCCCTTCATCAAGGTATCTATAGAAACAACAAACAACTAACGATGTCCCTTCATCAAGGTATCTATAGAAACAACAAACAACTAACGATGTCCCTTCATCAAGGTATCTATAGAAACAACTAACAACTAACGATGTCCCTTCATCAAGGTATCTATAGAAACAACAAACAACTAACGATGTCCCTTCATCAAGGTATCTATAGAAACAACAAACAACTAACGATGTCCCTTCATCAAGGTATCTATAGAAACAACAAACAACTAACGATGTCCGTTCATCAAGATATCTATAGAAACAACAAATAACTTATGATGTCCCTTCATCAAGGTATCCATAGAAACAACAAACAACTAACGATGTCCCTTCATCAAGGTATCCATAGAAACAACAAACAACTAACGAACCAAATCGTTTTCTGAAGCCTACTAAAAACAGAAAATCAAATCCTTAAGTCAGGTGTGTTTTTATTTAAGAGCATTAGGGGTTTGTTCCCTGCAGACAACGAATAAGAAAATATAATTTTTGGTGCACTGATAATTATTTGAAAACGCTTACAGTTAATCATTTTGTTTTAACTAATAAGTCACGTATGAAAACTTGAAGCTTAACATCTTATTATTTGTATGTAATAGTAAAGATATTTTTAACTTTAAAAAACTCACCTTAACATAAAGTTGAGTACAGAAAAGCTGTTGCCTAACTTGTCCAAATAAAGCTCAGTACTCGGTGTGAAAATAATAAACTAAAGATTTATATAAGGTTTTCACCTTCTTGCTGGATAGCTTCAGAGAGCATACATGGAAAAATACTTAATAATTATACCTTTGTAATAAAGACCCCACCCCCCTCCAACGCTGTCGTCTTAGTGAACCCCAGGAAATAATGTTTGGAACGTAGTAAAGAGGTGACCCCTGCTAGTTTGTCTTTTCCTCACAACATCACCGGATCATTACTCTTGGTTTTTTTTTTTTTAGTTAATTTCCTCGCTGCTTTCAGTTCAGCTTTATTTCATAAAATTGTAAATAGTTTTGAACAAAAATGTATGATTTGAAAAATATCTATAAATACGTGTGTATGTGTACATTTATATGTCACTCTATAATCTAACCTTATCTATAAATACGTGTGTATGTGTACATTTATATATCACTCCATAATCTAACCTTATCTATAAATACGTGTGTATGTGTACATTTATATACCAGATTATAGAGTACGTATTTATAGATAAGGTTGGGTATGTATTTCATATTCTAGCCTTCTTAAGTTTTCTTGAAAAGTATCATAAAATTAAATGTTTGCTTGATCAACTATATATATATCGTGACTTTAGCGACATCTTTAAAATACAAACAAAAAAAGATAAAACTTGGCTGAAAATATAAAAGTACAATTATAAATTAAATAATTGTTTCATAAAGATTCTATCTTACACCTACATCAGATCCAACCTAAATAACTTGATCAGAATAAGTTAACGTATATACACTGTTTTTGTTTCACAAACGTCAATTCTAAGAATTTTTACGTTCATGACCACTTTTTTTTTTAAACCTCAGCTATGTATTCTCTTGTTTGTTTATAAACTTCGGCTGCACTCTATAATTCACGTGATTTTGCTCACGTGAAGCTTACTAACTTTAAGCGTGTCTAACTAATAAGTTTAACTTGTTCAGCAACCATTGAACAAACAAGTCGTTTTTGTCTTAGCTGGTTTTTTTTTACCCATCAATTTCGTGCGTGAGTATTGGGAATGAGACCAGTGGGAACAAGAGACTGCGAACGGAGTTGTGTCATTGCGCAAAGGAGCAGAAGACAAACCACGTGAGTTTAAATGAGTCAGACGAGGTCCCAGCTGGTACCAGAAGATCAGTGTTTACTGTTATAAACAGGATCTCTTGAGAAATCTTCCATCATTTCACGAATGAGAGCCCAAGAGAAAAAAGATATACATAAATATGGTTTCTAAACAAAATTAATATTGGAGGGACAAGTACAAGAATTGCCTTGAACTGTAAAAAGGCCTGTTCTTGTCCGGTGAACAGAGAGGAAGTAATAAATCAATAAATGACACGAGAGGTTAGAATAAGTAAGTTATCATCCTACAAAATGGACCGTGTTTGTTTGTTTGTAATTAGGCACAAAGATACACAATGGGTTCTGCTCACGACGGGTATCGAAACCCGATTTCTAGATGGACCAAGTAAATCCATTTTAAAGGTTTTCATCAAACGTGTTTCATCATTCAATGCTATAGATCAAACACTTATATAATGTTTTAGAATTAAATCGTCATAAAAGTATTGCGTAATATCAATAGAGATTGTAATATTTTTTTTTATTTGTGGCAAAGGAATATTGACTTTGAAAGTAACCATCAAAACCCTTATTAACGGACCTTTTAAATACAAAACAGGCTATTATGATGCGTTTGATCTTATTTTGATTTAAAGAACATGATGGTAATTCTATATTTTTGTAGTTTAAAGGAAACCCCAAACCAAATTATTTTCGCTTTCCCTCCAAAGCGACGCATACCCAAAGAAGTCTGTGTTACTATAACATAAAATTTAATTTAGAAAATATAATTAGGACATTATCCTATCTATGCTAAATACAGAGCTGAACTGAATGACGTAAGATAACATAATGAAACCGTTGTCTTTTTCTTTTCTGTTGAAATCTATAGAAACAAATTCTGCTCACTCCATAACTCATTAGTTAAAAAAAAAACAGCGTTTGTTTAGATAAAAAATACTTTAGACTATTTCATTATGTGTAGCCTTTAGAACTGTAAATAAATTTAATTTTCAGAACTTTGGAACATATCCTCTTTTCATTCCTGAGACAGTGGAATACTTTGTCAAATATAATCCTACCTATGGAGCACTTCCTTACTTGATGTCAGAACAAATATAATCCTATCTATGGAGCACTTCCTTACTTGATGTCAGAACAAATATAATCCTATCTATGGAGCACTTCCTTACTTGATGCTAGAACAGTGGAATACTTTGTCAAATATAATCCTACCTATGAAACACTTCCTTACTTGATGTTAGAACAGTGGAATACTTTGTCAAGTATAATCCTACCTATGAAACACTTCCTTACTTGATGTCAGAACAAATATAATCCTACCTATGGAGCACTTCCTTACTTGATGCTAGAACAGTGGAATACTTTGTCAAACATAATCCTACCTATGAAACACTTCCTTACTTGATGTTAGAATAGTGGAATACTTTGTCAAGTATAATCCTACCTATGGAGCACTTCCTTACTTGATGTTAAAACAGTGGAATACTTTGTACAATATAATCTTACCTATGAAACACTTCCT
The DNA here is from genome assembly GCF_000517525.1 of Limulus polyphemus. Lineage (NCBI taxonomy): Eukaryota > Metazoa > Arthropoda > Merostomata > Xiphosura > Limulidae > Limulus > Limulus polyphemus. Next base: position 144,461 of record NW_013668003.1, on the reverse strand, counting down.
TACTTGATGTTAAAACAGTGGAATACTTTGTACAATATAATCTTACCTATGAAACACTTCCTTACTTGATGTTAGAACAATGGAATACTTTGTACAATATAATCTTACCTATGAAACACTTCA
>NW_013668003.1:140607-143513 GCF_000517525.1 Limulus polyphemus | reverse complement strand
GGAGCTGTAGAACGTGAAATAACTCTATAAGAGCTGCAACTCGGAAATAAAGAAAACTAATGTCCGGCTAAATGACTATTTCTATTTCAATTTTTGAGGCTCTGAGATTCTTTTAAATCAAATCTAATCTTTCTATCTATATCTCTTTTTCTCTCTCTCCATCTGTACATGGTTTCCTCTATTTATACCTACCTCACTAATTCTACGATTAGGCTTAGGTTCCCACGAGATGAAAATAAGGTTACTGGTTAAATAGTTTTACTTATGGAAGGCATTGACTCTTATTTAATTCTCTGGCATTCTAATCCTAATAAAGAATTATGCATCTGATCGAGAAAATAATAGCTTTAAAAAAATCACGTTAGAAACGTACACTGTGAGTAGTAGTAGTAGTTTACACGATGACATAACACACGAAGATATTTTACACGTTCATTAAAGTAGTTTCTAACTAAAGTTTCAAATATTGAAACTGGGATTAAGCAGCGTTGTGATGAATAAAAAGACATGCCAGATTAAATACTTTTAAAGGAACAATCAGCTCCACCTTTTCTTCAACTTCCTGTCGTTGTTCATTCCTATCTTCTCTTTCCTGATGTACAGTTGGTTACCCCCCCCCCCAAGTGGCATAGCGGTATGTCTGCGAACTTACAACGCTAGAATCCGGATTTCGATACCCGTGGTGGGCAGAACACAAATAGCCCATTGCGTAGCTTTGTGCTTCATTACAAACAAACAATGTACAACTGAAACTGCCTTTGTCACTTTAAAGTGAAATATTGGGACATATTTTATGAGCTTTATTTTTAATTTGGATCCTTCAATTAAAACGTTTCGCAGTTTTGAATCACAGTTATATATAACATTCTGAATTTGAATATTTTATTTCATCTGGCTGCTTTGTTAAGTGGTTTAAGATATTTTTATATGTACTCGAGTTCAGGAAAAGTCGTGAGAAACAAACAAAGATAATCTTGGTACCTCAACTTCTTCGAGAAGTGATATACTCAGTTTTAACGATAGCAATATTACAGAGAAGTGGGTAATTTGGTGAGAGTTATATAGCTGAAATCGTGGACATCAACTACCCCTATTGTCAGCTTTGATGTCCATAATACCATCGTATGGTGCAGCAGTGCCGAGATCTTCGCCACCTTTGATTCCCTATCAAACACGTTAACAGTCAGTGAATTAGATAAGGTACAATCATTAGGGAATGAATTGAGAAAGTTTGTTTTTTGTCGACTAAAAGGAAAAACAAAAACGAAACCTTCGTATCCGTGAGAAGTAAGGAGTTGGTGTGGAGGACAGTAATAAAACTGACTTTTGTGACCCACTTATAAATTGGTAGCTTTCGTTATTACCCGCACTTTACTTGTTTATATACGCTGCACTTAAGCTGAGACAAAGTAACAATTTCTATCCGATTAAAAGTAACATTTTGTAGCTAAAAATAAATCAAACGTATTGTTGAATATTTGTGAAAATGTTGAACGCAAACAACAGTTCTTTCCAATCAGACCGATGCAAATGTCTTGAATGTTAACAATATTTCAGTTGAATCAGACCGAAACAAACGTCTTGAATGTTAACAATATTTCAGTTGAATCAGACTGATGCAAATGTCTTGAATGTTAACAATATTTCAGTTGAATCAGACCGATGCAAATGTCTTCAATGTTAACAATATTTCAGTTAAATCAGACCGAAACAAACGTCATGAATGTTAAAAATATTTCAGTTGAATCAGACCGATACAAACGTCTTGAATGTTAACAATATTTCAGTTGAATCAGACCCTGATGCAAATGTCTTGAATGTTAACAATATTTCAGTTGAATCAGAACGATCCAAACATTTTGAATGTTAACAATATTTCAGTTGAATCAGACCGATACAAACGTCTTGAATGTTAACAATATTTCAGTTGAATCAGACTGATACAAATGTCTTGAATGTTAACAATATTTCAGTTGAATCAGACAGATGCAAACGTCTTGAATGTTAACAATATTTCAGTTGAATCAGACCGATGGAAACGTCTTGAATGTTAACAATATTTCAGTTGAATCAGACCGATGCAAATGTCTTGGATGTTAACAATATTTTTTTCGTGTAAGCATCGTACGAAGTTGGAAGACTATAGGCTTAACAAAGAAGCTGAAATTTCTTTTCTCTTCTAGTAACAGTTGGTTTTCAGTACGAATCTTACACTAGTCACTTGGAGTTTGTTAAAACTACAGATCTTATATGAGAAATCCAGCTTAGCTGGTCATTTTTCAATTCGATTCAACCCGGACAAAAGTTATTAGCAGAATAAGGATGTCTGGAGTACTGTTAGTGTTAGTGTAACAACCCTTCAGCCTTTTGTCAGTGCTTATAACTTTAGAAAATTATGAGCAAATTATTATTTTATTAAAAGTCCTAAAATCTGCGATAAAAGTCACGTTAGCTGTAGATTTTTTGTTGTACATATCTTTGTAATGTGTTCATTTCGGATTCTAATTCATAGGCGTGTAAAAAGAGCATTTCAAATTTATATTTTGTATCACACAAGACTCACTGTCTAAGATCGTTTTATAGAATCGTGTCTAATCGTCCAGCCAAACTAACGAGTTCTCGTATTGAACGTGAGGCTTACTGATGAGGCTTACTTATTAGAGGCCTATATCTGAAACGCTGAAATTGGTAAATTAAAAACATTGTGGGAAAAGAACAAATTAGGCTTACTGGCTCCTAGTGCTCCTAAGACATTCGAAGTTTAAACCAAAATTATTATTTTACTTTTTCTGATACAAGAATAATTTTTTTCTCAAACTTAAAAATGTATTGTTGTAGAAAGTCAGTATTTCTCAACAGAACCGCTAACGGCATGATTTTTCTATTAATTTGCATCGTTATCAACG
>NW_013668003.1:138609-140526 GCF_000517525.1 Limulus polyphemus | reverse complement strand
ATTTTTAATCCTAATAAAGGACCAGAGTATTTCTTGGCTATTTTCCCGTAACTATTCTAAATTCCAAAAACAATTTTAACAAAAAGCGACACGACGTGGCTAAACGATACTTGAAGTGGAAAATATGTTTATCAGCTAGTTTTTACAAACTGTTCTTGCTAAATACAAAAAAAAAAGTTAAAAATCGGGTTTCGATACTCGTAGTGGGCACAGCACAGATACCTCACTATATAGCTTTGTGCTTATCAACAAATAAAAAATAATTTGCGCTGTGTCCGACGCAGGAAATTTAATCCAGTCTTGATATCTTAAGCCTAAAATTTATCGCTCAACCACTGCAGAACAAAATTGAATTAATTTTCTCGCTTGTCTGGTGACATTTAATTAATATATACATTTTAAACTACAAGTACTTATCTTTGCAGAACAAAGATATTTTGCAACAACAAATAATTGTGGTATCAAAGGGGTATTATTTATATTAATTCAAAAATTGTATTAAATATAAGACTTTCAGCAAAAGGTGTATTTTTGGATCACGTAATTGGTTCACTGTAAGTACATAAACAATTGTTTGGGAATTCCATCAAGTATCTCAAATACTCTGAAGTTCCGTAAATCACCATTAGGGGTATTAAAACGATTGCAGTCCAACAAACAATTAAACTGTACACATATATATATATATATATAAGGCTTAAAGAATTGCTTTAAGCTACACGATATTCCCAGGAGCTCGCAGGACTTAGTTCACACTTTACCTTTTACACGGTCAACGTTTCAATCAATTACACTCCGAGGACCCTGGTCAGTTTATTCATTAATAAGATTTCCCAAATGGCTCAGCGGTAAATCTGTTGACTTTTAACGCCAAAAATCAGGTTTCAATACCCGTGGTTGGTATAGTAAGTATAGCTCATTGTGTAGCTTTGCGCTTAGCTACAAACAAACAAACAGTAATAGGACAAAGGTCTTCATGACATAGATACGTGGAGAATATCTTCCCACGTGATGCAGTATTTATTTATAGTCATGAATAAAACATCGTGTCAAAACTGTTTTCATGCAGAATATTGATTAGGAATTCCCTGAATAAGGTTATATTCTTCCTTGGTTCACTATATTTCCACCAGAGTTGGTCTACTTATACATGCAACCTGGACTCTGCTGCTCTTCTGTACATTTGTTGAATTTTTCATGAAACGTAAATATCAGTCAGTTTTATCGAACCGTGATCTTCAATCAGCCCAACCTAATGTTCTTTGTCTCCTAGAACATTTCATGCGATTTTGTCATTCACTCCCTCTGCTGGTCGATATCGATAAAAACTAAGAGTTGGATGTAAGAATGCATATTCTGTTAGTAATTATTTCTTTTCTGTCATTTTTTTAAACATTTTAATACAGACGAGTCTTTCACACCTTTACATCTTCTAGATAAACGTGTAGTTTTAGTTTCAGTTAATTGAATCCACTAGCTAATTGGGTATCTAGTATTCATTGTGATTTTAACTTTTGTCATACTTTGCTGTTGTAATATATCTTCAATGGTGGTGTATGATCCGATATTTCATCAATTACATGGTTAATTATTTTGAATTAAACATTTAATTCTCCGGTGGGTCAGCAGTAAGTTTCGACCTTAAACACCACACTTACTGGAATGGTAACTATTCTGTCTTAACACCAAAAGTTCTTGAATGATAACATTTCGACCTTAACACCACACGTTCTCGAATCAAACTCTGAATTCACGTGTAGACTTTTCTGTTTATTTATTCGAACATCGTATTTGTTTCTTTACCTGAACCACACTTTATGCTCACAAAAAACACATTTGAATGAATACCAAACCAACAGTTCATAAAAAACACATTTGAATGAATACCAAACCAACAGTTCATAAAAAACACATTTG
>NW_013668003.1:127609-137973 GCF_000517525.1 Limulus polyphemus | reverse complement strand
CTGAACCACACTTTTTGCTCACAAAAAACACATTTGAATGAATACCAAACCAACAGTTCATAAAAAACACATTTGAATGAATACCAAACCAACAGTTCATAAAAAACACATTTGAATGAATAACCAAACCAACAGTTTTAATGAAGGTAAACATCTCCAAACCATACTTTTTTTGTTTAGTTGGTTTTTTGTTCGTGGATACGATGTAGAACAAACTCAAGTAGGTTCATCAATTCAGATGAACACAGTCCAAACAAATATGACAAGTATTCGTCCTTCTGGGAAAGTAATAAAGTAAAAATAAATGAGCTCAGTTTGTATGGATATTTATAAAATCAAAATGGAACAAGAGAACTCTGAAGAACACATAAAAAATAGAATATTATATTAATGAAAGGACATTTTAAAGTTGAGTTTGTAGAACAACGGAGATCTTATCTATACCAAACCAGGATTTTTGTTGCAAAAAACTATTCCTATTGATACCAAAAACAGTACAAACTGAATGAAAACTTAGTTAGTTTCAGCGACCGATTTGCTGTACAGACTTATAATAATAGATTTTTATTCAGCTAAGTTTTACATAGTTTTGTACGAATTTTCCCCATAAATCCAGAATGCGATGATTTCCCTGTAAAGCTGCTTCCTTGGTAAAACAATGTGTGCGCACAGTGAAGATGGATATATTCTCGAACTAAGTAAAGAAACACGAAACTGGGACCTTCGTTTGTTTTATGGAAGAAAGCACACTCCAGATAATATTACACATATTGTGGATATAAATCTTATCCATACCTTATGGTACTGATTACATAATGTTGATAAAGCATTATTACCACTAATGGAATACATACGTTTATATTCAGTACATAATATGCTGATTTTAGAATATGTTTTGGCTCCTTTTTTTAAGCTGTATACGTGAGCTCTTTCAATTTGGACAGAAAAAAAACAAACACGGGTGTAAAAATAAAACAAAACCTATATTAGCTTTATTGTGCTGTGGTTTTTATTGGCCAGCCAAGAAACTCGCTACAAATAAGTTGAAGTTCGTTGCTGAAACAGATAGGATGTTTGTTTACGTAGAATGAAAATAGGAACATGTATAATTTTGAATTGATACACTAGTGGGAAGGCAACTAGTCAACAACATCCACCACCAACAATTTTCTGATCGAATAGTGGGATTTGACTGTCACTCTTATAGCTAGTGCAACTATGTCTTCAACAGGCCGAGCAAGTTTCTTGCGGCAACGAGACGCGAAACCAGAATCCTCGGATCTATAGTTAAGGCACGCTAATTAACTGGCCACGCCCGATTATCCTAATTGGTTAGATGCTGATTTTAAAGATTCGTTTCTTCGCAAATAACGAAATCGGTTTCTTTTTCACACCAAATCTGACCTGCCTCTAGTTTTTAACCTTTACAACCCTCATCATTGAGTATGTAAGTCGTTACTAAGATATTTCGAAGCATGAGCAAGGTTGCCATGACGATGATAAAACATGAAGGTAAAGTAACGTCTTGAAATTTTAAGTTACTTAAATCAAAAATATATTTTCTGTAGAAAATAAGAAATATTTATAAGAGTAAATATTTTCGCGTCTGGATCTTTGTGTATACGTATTTTTAATCATATTTCAACAATGTTGGTTGCTAAATCTTTAAATTAGTGCTTTTTGTAGGTAACATTTTGTTTCGATCACTCTGCGCATCAAACGAGACCTCTTCCCTGCCTGACATTACAGTTTAGTACAGATAAATAGCTAAATAAACTGGTAAACGTTTATTTAATCGCAACCTAAAATTCCTGTTGATGAAGAGATCTATTTATCTTGAAGATGCACAAAGATATTTTCTAAGGACGAAATCTTGACCCTTAATTAGATGCATCACATATAAACATACACGGTTGACGTGTGTGTGCATATATATATCCATATATGTATAGAAAATCAATACTCAAACAATACAAAATCAGAAGGAAGGACAGCAAATCCAAACCTGTGATAAATGACATACAAATGAACTAAAACAAACCCATACAAAGACGTTGTAAACATCAAAAGGATCCCCAGGGCACAGGCCATACTGTGGTGGGGATACACTATCTATCAGTCTCACATAAAGAAATTAAAAAAAAATCAAAAGTAGAAATTAGGAGAGCGAAATGTGGGTGCTTTAGCCTACAACGTCTCACATCTATATCACCCTTCACTGCTTGCATATTATATATATTATAATATACATGTTTTTTTTAAGAAAAAACAATAACATAATTTTACTTTCCTCTCTTTTTTAAAATCACGAGTCATCTTTTCTATCTTTTCAGTCATCACGAGTGTGTGAAATGTTATTTTATTTGACCTTAATTTATTATTTCTGTCCTCCTTTACAAGTTGCTCCCGGATTGACTGTATGTATACCTTGGCGAGTCCGGATGAAAAGCCTATTACTTGAAATAACATCCTGTACGCCTCGAGCATGGTTTGTAATTTCCTGTCCTAGTACATCTAACAAAAAGATCGCAACGAAAGAGGTCGCATCCGTTATATTAAACAAATAAGGTATTTTTAGATACATTACCCTTTCTGCCATGTACGTAATACTTGGTTTACACTAGTGGTGAAACTGAACAAAAATATTTAATAAAATCCTTAATTTAATGTACATTTTTACTCTGTCGTGACAGAAACGTTTCGGAGAAATGGAATAAGAAAAGTACTTTAAAAGAAACGTATAAAATGCGAAGGTAGAATTCTATAATGAGGGGAGAGATTACATTGATGGGCATGTAATTCTAATGAGGAGTCTGGTAACCCTAACAAGGAGAAGGTTTGCAAGTTTATTATTCCTCACAAGGAGGAGGATCAGCGAGTTTAGTAATTCTTACAGGGAGAAAATTCTGCATATTTAGTAAGCCTAATAAGGAGAAGGTTTAGCAAATTTATTAAGCATAACAAGGAAAAGGTTCCGCAAATTTCGAAAGTCTAACAAAGGGGAGTATCCACAAGTTTAGTAAGCCTAAAAAGGAGAAAGTTTCTCAAGTTTAGTAAGCCTAAAAAGGGGAAAGTTTCTCAAGTTTAGTAAGCCTAAAAAGGAGAAAGTTTCTCAAGTTTAGTAACTCAAGTTTAGTAAGCCTAAAAAGGGGAAAGTTTAGTAAGCCTAAAAAGGAGAAGGTTTTGCAAGTTTAGTAAGCCTAAAAAGGAGAAAGTTTCTCAAAATTAGTAACTCAAGTTTAGTAAGCCTAAAAAGGAGAAGGTTTTGCAAGTTTAGTAAGCCTAGAAAGGAGAAAGTTTCTCAAGTTTAGTAAATCAAGTTTAGTAAGCCTAAGAAGAGGAAAGTTTAGTAAGCCTAAAAAGGAGAAGGTTTTGCAAGTTTAGTAAGCCTAAAAAGGAGAAGATGTTGCAAGTTTAGTAAGTCTAAGAAGGAGAAAGTTCTGCTAGTTTATAAGCCTAAAAAGATAAGTTTAGTAAGCCTTACAAGGAGGAGGGTCTGAGAGTTTAATAAACATAACAAAGATTACTAAACCCTCGCCCAACACCCCAAAGGTTTTTAGGAAAGAAATAACTCACTATATATATATGTGATATATGCTGTTAAATAAATTTGTAATTTCGATGGAATTTCAAATAAGCTGCCCTCCAGTGGCACAGCGGTATGTCTGTAGAATTACAATGCTAGAAACCGTGTTTCGAAACCTGTGGTGGGCAGAGCACAGATATCCTATTGTGTAGCTTTGTGTTTAACTACAAACAAATCAAATAAATGTTTCTTATAGTGCAGATCCTCGGTGGCTCAACGGTAAGTCTGACAGTTTATAAAGCTAAAAATTGGATTTCGAAACCCGTGGTGAGCAGTGCACAGATAGCCCATTATGTATCTTTGTGCTTAAGTACAAATAAATAATTTTTATAACGTAGATCCTCTGTGACTCAGCGGTAAGTCTGACAGTTTATAATGTTAAAAATTGGGTTTCGAAACCCATTGTTGGCAGAGAACAGATAGCCCGTTGTGTAGCTTTGTGCTTAACTACAAGTAAGCTAGAATTAACCATGTAGTTACAGACAATGGTAAAACAAATTTCCTACTGTACTTTCCAATTTAATGGTTTTATAATCTATAGCATTATCGTGTTTATATCAAGGTGTAGTCATCAATTATGGTTACACCTCCTCGTAGTGATTTCACTTGGTCAATAATAATCGATGTTTTTTTGTTTCACGTCATATGTCGGGTAAATTACGTTTGAAGTATAAAATGGTTTTTCTATGCATTTATAGAGGGAGCTAACTGTATAAAAAAAATTACAGCGTTTTTACGTTCGTATAGGTATGATTAATTAAGGAGCGCAAAAGCCTAACTTGGTCTATAATATCAAGACCAATAAATTTATTGTAGGGTCAGACACAGATGTTTTAATTACAATTGTTTACTGCTAAAAGTTTTTATGCTGATAACACAAAAATAACATAATAAAGAAGGTTTAAATATTGCTCAAAAACTAAAAATTTTATGCTCGTAACAGATAAACAACATAATAAACAAGTTTTAAATAGCACTAAAAACCTATAGTTTTTATGCTCGTAACAGATAAAGTTTTAAATAGCGCTAAAAACCTATAGTTTTTTATGCTCGTAACAGATAAAGTTTTAAATAGCGCTAAAAACCTATAGTTTTTATGCTCGTAACAGATAAAGTTTTAAATAGCGCTAAAAACCTATAGTTTTTATGCTCGTAACAGATAAAGTTTTAAATAGCGCTAAAAACCTATAGTTTTTTATGCTCGTAACAGATAAAGTTTTAAATAGCGCTAAAAACCTATAGTTTTTATGCTCGTAACTTATAAAGAACATAATAAACAAGTTTTAAATAGCGCTAAAAACCTATAGTTTTTTATGCTCGTAACATATAAAGAACAGAAAAGTACAAAACCCCAAAGGAATACTACAATATCCTTTTTAAAACCTTTTTATTACATTCTTTATAGGTTAACAGAACAAAAACTTCTACTTTTTTAGCGCTATTTAAAACTTGTTTATTATGTTCTTTATATGTTACGAGCATAAAAATTATAGCCAGGTGGCGTTACCAAACTTTGACAGTATTGGAAACCCTAATAAGTTGTTTTATTTGTGTACGTGTGGTTTTTCTATATAAACCTCAATCCATGGGTTGACAAAAAAAGTACGTAGACATTCAACTTGGTTGAGATAATGATCTGCTTTTACTGAAACTACCAAGGAAACACAAACAACGTTGATTACGGTAGTCGTGTTTGTATACTTCAGCAGTGAATAGAATGAAAAAAAAAATCCACGAAAACCCAAGTTACTGTGAGCTAAAGAGAATCTGCTTATCTTTAGTCTTGTAATAAGATAAACGAATTTTTTTTCAGATAACTTAAAAGTAAATATATATTGGTCTGTTTTAGATAAATACATAGTTTTGAAGCTTCGAAGTTTGCTTTCGTTTTTAGTTTTTCAGAATTATTAAACAAACAGAAGACTCTTCAAGGAACTATTCTTGTAGAGCAATTTTCGATATCTCTTTATGAAGTATATCTATAAACATTAATTTTTTATTGACATATGTTTTTAAATTACAAGCGCTCACATATACTAGAAAAAGAAATATTTAATTTAAAAAAACCTACATGAATTCTAGAACAGTGAAGCAATATGATATGATAAAATATGTTTATAATTAATGAAGTAAGAATACGGTAAAATACTTACCATGAAGGAAGTAAGAATATAATAACACGTGTTTATAATTAAAGATTTAATAAAATGTTAAAATAATTTTTAATGAACCATTGACGTTTATATTTGATAACAAACTTTATACACCTTTCTCTTAAAAGGTCACTAATACTCATGCAATGTTTCATGAGTGGTTGACTGACAATGTTTCATGAGTGGTTGACTGACAATGTTTTCAGTCAACCACACATGAAACATTGTCAGTCAAACGTGCATGAAATATTTTCAGTCAAACACACATGAAACATTGTCAGTCAAACGTACATCAAATATTTTCAGTTAAACACACACGAAACATTGTCAGTCAAACGTACATCAAATATTTCAGTTAAACACACATGAAACATTGTCAGTCAAACACAGAATATGTATAGATCTTCAACAAATTCTCCACATTTATAATTATATATTCAATGAACCTCTTCATATGTGGATTTAGTGAACAAGGTTCTGATCCAGTACTATCAAACTCTTTGTTTTGTGTGTCATACTGAAAATGTAAAAACCTTAGTAAACAATTTTATATTGCTCTCAATGTGCAAAGATAAACATTTCTACAATTCTGTTTGTTTGTTTGTTTTTCTTATCAACCCATTTCAAGTTCTTTAGCTTCTCAAGAAGAACAACATTGATTACCATTTAACCCTGTTGGTCGATCTACACTTCAAATCGGTTTCATCTGTCTGATCTTTCTTTACTCGTGATAATTGATCTGTTCTCCTGATGTGCTTCATTTGTTTGTTCTTTCTTTAATCCTGCTGACCGATCTGTTCTTCTAAAAGGTTTATGTTCCTCTATCTTCCTTTATCTTCTATTGAAATCCATTCTTTAAAAGAGTTTAAAGTGTCTGACCTTCCTTTAACTCCTACTAACCTTTAAAAATGATCGTGAATCGCCAAGATTACGTCTTCCAAACTTCTATAAAGCACGAATCAGAAGCTCGGAGATATATGTCGATCCATTATCTACTATATCTTTACCTGCAAACAAATGATTGTTATCGATTTGTCTACACGAGCACCATCTAGTGACCAAGGAAGTGGAGAGCGTAGAAAATGTTAATAATTATAATTATTAACCAAAACTTGTCACAATTTCATAACCCAGATAACCCTGTCAGACTCATTGTTTCTGCCTGTAGCTGTTCAACTGAAATCTCTTTTTCCTTCATAACACTCGGCCAACATGAGAGCTTGTCTACTCGTAGCTAGTGTTCTTTGTAGGTGACCAACCATATTAAATACGGTTAGAATATCACTTCAACTAGAACAGTATCACTCCCAATAGAACCGTGTCATTCATACCAGAACAGTATCACTCCCAATAGAACCGTACCATTCCAACTAGAACAGTATCACTCCCAATAGAACCGTGTCATTCCTACTAGAACAGTATCACTCCCAATAGAACCGTATCATTCATACTAGAACCGTATCATTCCTATTAGAACAGTATCACTGCCAATAGAACCGTATCATTTCTACTAGAACAGTATCACTGCCAATAGAACCGTATCATTCCTACTAGAACAGTATCACTGCCAATAGAACCGTATCATTCCTACTAGAACAGTATCACTGCCAATAGAACCGTATCATTCCTACTAGAACAGTATCACTGCCAACAGAACCATATCATTCCTATTAGAACAGTATCACTGCCAATAGAACCGTATCATTCATACTAGAACAGTATCACTACGAACAGAACCATATCATTCCTACTAGAACAGTATCACTGCCAACAGAACCGTATCATTCATACTAGAACAGTATCACCCCCAACAGAACCATATCATTCCTACTAGAACAGTATCACTGCCAATAGAACCGTATCATTCATACTAGAACAGTATCACTACCAACAGAACCGTATCATTCATACTAGAACAGTATCACTCCCAATAGAACCGTATCATTCCTACTAGAATAGTATCACTCCAATTATAAATAAATCACATAAATTAGAGCCGTATCGAGCATATTACAATCGTATCACTTACATTAGAACCGTATCGAGCACATTATAACCATATTACTGATACTAGAAGCGTATCGAGCACATTATAACCGTATTACTTATACTAGAAGCGTATCGAGCACATTATAACCGTATTACTGATACTAGAAGCGTATCGAGCACATTATAACCGTATTACTTATACTAGAAGCGTATCGAGCACATTATAACCGTATTACTTATACTAGAAGCGTATCGAGCACATTATAACTATATTACTGATACTAGAACCGTATCGAGCACATTATAACCATATTACTTATACTAGAAGCGTATCGAGCACATTATAACCATATTACTGATACTAGAACCGTAGCAAGCACATTATAACCGTATTACTTATACTAGAAGCGTATCGAGCACATTATAACCGTATTACTGATACTAGAACCGTATCGAGCACATTATAACCATATTACTTATACTAGAAGCGTATCGAGCACATTATAACCATATTACTGATACTAGAACCGTATCGATCACATTATAACCGTATTACTGATACTAGAACCGTATCGATCACATTATAACCGTATTACTGATACTAGAAGCGTATCGAGCACATTATAACCGTATCGTATTCGTTTTCTCTAAGAGAAAGTGTTCACAAAAATTCCTCTCGACATCCCATGTCATCTTTTTCATTTCTTCACAAAGTTGACATTTCTCAGGTTTTGATTGTAATTTTAAATATTTGAACTCTATTGGTGCTATAAGTATTGATTGTAATTTTAAATATTTGAACTTTCTCGGTGCTATAAGTATTGATTGTAATTTTAAATATTTGAACTTTCTCGGTGCTATAAGTATTGATTGTAATTTTAAATATTTGAACTTTCTCGGTGCTATAAGTATTGATTGTAATTTTAAATATTTGAACTCTATTGGTGCTATAAGTATTGATTGTAATTTTAAATATTACATTCAAAGTTTCAACTTGCTATTATTCACCTTACCATAAAACAGGGTTACGAACACTTCTGAAAGGGTTAATTCGTAGCATATAAAAGTTTTTATAATCATACTAAGTCCTTGTATTCGATATTTCTAACAAAATAACATTCATAATGATTCAGTAGAATACACGTAACTGTTTGAACAATCTTTGAAAGCTATAGCTTGTCGAATCGCTATAATAATGATGGTCAAATCACAATATTTGGACAGGCAGGAGTAGCCCAAGAGTTAGCGGTGGGTGCTAACTGGTTTCACTTTGCCTGTAAGTTCTAAACTAGGTTGGCTGTTGGCAGATAGCCCTAGTGTAGCTTTTCGCAAAAATTCTAAAGAAACAAACTAACAAGCTTGTAGAAATAATTTCTTCGAGTTATTTTAATTGTTTTCTCTACATACTTGGCAATAGTTAAAGCCGCACTCTGGAAGCTCGGAAGCTTAACGTGGCTCTGTCTCGTGCATGGTTTCGTCATAGTTCTGACGTAAATACAGTACTTCCAGTAAGCTTCACCGTACATTGGCAAAGACTTATTGAAGAACTGAAAATAAATATAGTTATATTTCTTCCTTCCCGATATATGCCATTTTACATTCCTCGTCCAGAGTTCTACCATGATATACTGCAAATGAAACGAATTGGAACCAGAGCATTATGCTGTTTTGATTTGAGCCCTATTAGTGAATTCGGTGAGTGAGTGTTTTCAGATGGTGAGTGGCCTGATTTAGGCTTAGAATGTAACGACGTAACGAGAATATACATCATTAGTAATGTAAACAGGGTGACTTCAACAGAATAACAGATATTTTGAAATGAGTTACGTTGAGATAAGAAATGAAAATTTTGGGCAGCTATCTTCTTGATGGTGGAACCATTGTAATAAATCATCAAGTTACATTCCCCAATAAACTTTGATTTATCTGCTACTTACAAAGTTTAAGAGCTTCTATATAGGAGAATAAAAAGTTAAAAGCCTTTAAATAAGGTCGTATTTAACCCTGTAACTGTGACAGAGATCAGATAAAATTGAGTTAAAATATCCAACGTTCGCCAAACATTATTATTATCTTTACATTCCATTTGTAAGAAAGTGTAACTGTCGATGTAATAAATTATATAGTAACGAAACACAGTGTAAAAAACACGAATGTTATGCCTAAAAATAAGATTTTAGTAGAAGCTAATTAAAGCAGTGGCTTTCTCTGATTCTGATGGTTTAAACGTTGAACACTGCCTGACGTGAAAGAATATATACCAGTACTCTAGGCTTTGTTTTGTGTGTAGGAGGATTAAGAATTGTTACTTAATCCATATCCCCCAGTATTTTAATCGTTTCTGGAGTGTTACGAGTTGTTACTTAATCCATATCCCCCAGTATTTTAATCGTTTCTGGAGTGTTACGAGTTGTTACTTAATCCATATTCCCCAGTATTTTAATCGTTTCTGGAGTGTTACGAGTTGTTACTTAATTCATATTCCCCAGTATTTTAATCGTTTCTGGAGTGTTACGAGTTGTTACTTAATCCATATTCCCCAGTATTTTAATCGTTTCTGGAGTGTTACGAGTTGTTACTTAATCCATATTCCCCAGTATTTTAATCGTTTCTTGGGGAGTTTCGTTAACGACGTT
>NW_013668003.1:124016-126609 GCF_000517525.1 Limulus polyphemus | reverse complement strand
GTTACGAGTTGTTACTTAATCCATATTCCCCAGTATTTAATCGTTTCTGGAGTGTTACGAGTTGTTACTTAATCCATATTCCCCAGTATTTTAATCGTTTCTGGAGTGTTACGAGTTGTTACTTAATCCATATTCCCCAGTATTTTAATCGTTTCTGGAGTGTTACGAGTTGTTACTTAATCCATATTCCCCAGTATTTTAATCGTTTCTGGAGTGTTACGAGTTGTTACTTAATCCATATTCCCCAGTATTTTAATCGTTTCTGGAGTGTTACGAGTTGTTACTTAATCCATATTCCCCAGTAAAATGATGATGTATTACATCAATAAAGATTTTAAAACATTTACAAACACTATACTATATTGGAATTTTTTTTCAAAAGTGCCGATATTTAAATGTTTGAAATTGTGTTGCGAAGTGCGACAGCCACATTTGAAGCACTGACGCAGAAAGTTAGCGAAGCTTTATAAACTGATTGGCCTAAAATTCACGATAAAAATCGTGTAATCTGCAGATGTCTTTTTTCCTCTTAATTTGTCTGTTTTGGTTTCAAGATCAGAGGGGAGTAAAACATCATTTCAGGTCCATCTTTCCCACAAGTCAATACACAAAAAAGTCCTTTCGTTTAAAATTAGAAGTCGTCAGTTGAGCTGGAAGAGTCGAGAAGCAAAAGATATTCTAAAACGTCATTTATTCATGCATTATAATATTTGAAAGTTACGATTTAAACCTCAAAATCTTGCGAAGCGCTAGAAACCAATAGGCCTAAAATATGTGATAAAAATTTGTCTATTCCAGATTGAAAATCAGAGAGGTGTAAACTCAGCATTTCAGGTCTATTTGTGAACCCCCAAAACATTATATATGAGTTTATTTAAATATGGTAAACTTCAATATGACTACCGCCACTCAAACAATTCTTCTCAGCCATATTCAGTATTGAAATAATATTCACGGAACATTTCAATACAAGTACGACCATTTAAAGATTTTACTAAGCCGTATTATGTACTAAAAATTGAGAAAGGGCTGGCCCACCAGGACATCTAGAAAAATCCCGGTGGGCCATTTTGGTTTGTTTTGTTTGTTTTTGAATTTCGCGCAAAGCTCCACGAGGGTTATCTGCGCTAGCCGTCCCTAATTTAGCAGTGTAAGACTAGAGGGAAGGCAGCTAGTCATCACCACCCACCGCCAACTCTTGGGCTACTCTTTTACCAACGAATAGTAGGATTGACCGTCACTTGATAACGACCCCACGGCTGAAAAGGCGAGCATGTTTGGTGGGACGGGAATTCGAACCAGCGACCCTCAGATTGCGAGTCGAGCGATTATCCACCTGGCCATGCCGGGCCAAAGGCCATTTTGGAATCGTAGATAACAAAATAGCTGAATTCTCTGTCAGCCCTCGTGTAGCTTTGCGCGAAATTCAGAAGAAACCAAAACACAATTACTGATCTTGTGAACTGTGTATGACTAGTGTTTTCAACATAGAATTACACATATTTCTTAGGTACGTATTTTTGTTGTTTTTATGACAACTGCGTGCCCCTCGAGTCCACCCCCCACCCCCCTGATCAGAGGACTTTCAAACATTTACTTTGTATCTTTTTATAAGCAGGTTATTTTTTTAAACCTATAATAATCGTTAGAGGAACAGTAAGCTTGGAGAAAGGATAGTTTTTTTTTTAAACAAGAAATACGAAAATTAAACAATCAAATTCCAGGTAAATTATGAAGATTTTTAAAATCGTGACGAGAAACAGACCGCCTGAGCAAAGACTGTATTGAGACTACTCCAAATTTCTTGTGTTTTCTCCAGTATCAAATGTCCAGTTTATTCGGTCATTCTATATTGTGGTTATAACATGGTAATGAAAGCACTACTGTTTTCAAGAATACATACTTCACAGCAGTGCACAAAATGTTTGTTTCAAATGACCATATGGTCTTTTTTAATCAGGGTTAAAATACGTTCAATTGCTATTTGATCGTACTTTTATATAAACGTTTCTTGTTTTGTCGTAAAGCGCACAGCTGTTGCTACATCAGGAAGAAAACCACGAATTTTAGCGTTATATGTTCTCAAGTTTATAGCTGAGTCAACGGAATAGAATACTGACATGGCCTAAAATTTAAATTTGTCTAATTGTTTTAATTATAACCAAAAATGTGTTTTACACAACAATAATACAGTTAACACTATTCTAATTGTTTGGATTATCAACAGTGTTTTTTTGCACGACTATAATACAATTAATACTAGTATAATAGTTTGGATTATCAACAACGTATATTTAACACGACGAAAATACAATTATTACTAGTATATTTGTTTGGATTATCAACAAAGTATGTTTAACACGACGACAATACAATTAATACCGGTACAATTGTTTGGATTATCAACAAAGTATATTTAACACGACCACAATACAATTAATACTGGTACAATTGTTTGGATTATCAACAAAGTATGTTTACAACGACGACAATACAATTAATACTGGTACAGTTGTTTGGATTATCAACAAAGTGTGTTTAACACGACGTCAACACAATTAATACTGGTACAATTGTTTGGATTATCAACAAA
>NW_013668003.1:121130-123016 GCF_000517525.1 Limulus polyphemus | reverse complement strand
GTATGTTTAACACGACGACAATACAATTAATACTATACTTTGTTGATAATCCAAACAATTGTACCAGTATTAATTGTATTGTCGTCGTGTTAAACATACTTTGTTGATAATCCAAACAATTGTACCGTTTAACACGACGACAATACAATTAATACTGGTACAATTATTTGGATTATGAACAACGTGTGTTTTGCATGACAACAAAAATTGATTTCGAAAACAATAAAATACCTGACGAAAGTTTAAAGTTGATTTATATTCTATGCTAAATATAAACTAATTTTCAGGTCAGTTATCTTAAATAACAAACTCATTTACATAATTATCTTTGTTGATCCCTCAAGTACCGACTTATTCAGTAATTTTACATATTGCCTGTAACGACACTGACCACAGCATTGGGAAAATACACAGAAAAACACAACATTTAATTGATAGTATTTTTTTCTAAACTAGTTTGTGATTGAAATATCATTAGTCATGCATAGACGAGAATTTTTTTGCGTAAATAGTTTAGAAAATATACGTTAGAACCCAATGGGGGATCTTACAGACCCTCATTGATAATTCTAGGGTTACTAATTTAATTTAACGTCTTGTATTAATGTTACGTTTTCTTTGTGTGTTTCATATTGATATATTACAGTCTTAGAAAAAACACATGTACCTCACTATACATAAATTAATTTGCATTTCTCCTGGCCTTTAATATAGAATTCACTAAGGATTTTAAATTTCTGTATATCTACTTTCTTGGGACCATCACCTGTACTTACCTATTGTGTACGAAAACCCGTCCAGCTGAAAGGTGGCGCTCTTACACTTTTTAAACTGACGAGGTCCTTTTCGTGAAGCCATTAATGAAAAGTTCAAAGGTACTAAGTTCAAAGTGCAAGTCCACTCACTCCTGGTTTCTGTTCCGTAGACCAGCAAACCGTAATAAACAAAACAATGACGAGGTTTTAGTCCATGTCGCGTTTTATAAATGTTCCTTTTTTGTTGTTGATGTTTTGCTGTTTAAGCGGCCATTTTGATTGTTGTTTTAGTAAACGAAATACCGGATTAGTTGTGGTAAATGTACAACGCTCTTGGCTGGCTCTCTTCCGCGACGACGACGACTTCTGCTGGGTCACCTGAACGTCATTTCACATAAATTATCAGACACTGAAAAAACGAAACGACGAATCTTTCCCGAGACGAAGATCGTCAACCGCACGATGAAAGTTTCATTATATAGAAATTGTCTCTGTTTTTTATTTCCTAAGTTTATATTTTGACTTCAACCGAGCGTAGTGCACTTCATACGCTCAACTGCACATCGGAAAGAATACTGTCACAGTCGTCGGCAACGTACAAAGATGATAGAGAAACCGCCCAGGCTGCGTGACTCCGAGCATAAAATAGCGCGCAGGCGTCTACTGAAAATCGCAACCAACTGTTGCTATGATGTCGTAGGACTTCTACAGAACAAGTGTAGCCACGGAATGGTTGATATAAATGTAGGAAGATCATACCAGAAAATCACAACCAACTGTTGCTATGATGTCGTAGGACTTCTACAGAACAAGTGTAGCCACGGAATGGTTGGTATAAATGTAGGAAGATCATACCAGAAAATCACAACCAACTGTTGCTATGATGTCGTAGGACCTCTATAGAACAAGTTTATCCACGGAATGGTTGGTATAAATGTAGGAAGATCATACCAGAAAATCACAACCAACTGTTGCTATGATGTCGTAGGACCTCTATAGAACAAGTTTATCCACGGAATGGTTGATATAAATGTAGGAAGATCATACCAGAAAATCACAACCAGCTGTTGCTATGATGTCATAGGACCTCTATAGAACAAGTTTATCCACGGAATGGTTGGTATAAATGTA
>NW_013668003.1:117456-120618 GCF_000517525.1 Limulus polyphemus | reverse complement strand
TTACTCCTACCTTAGGTCCTTACTTCAAAACAAGTGTTACTCCTACCTTAGGTCCTTACTTCAAAACAAGTGTTACTCCTACCTTAGGTCCTACTCTAGAACAAGTGTTACTCCTACCTTAGGTCCTACTTCAGAACAAGTGTTACTCCTACCTTAGGTCCTACTTCAGAACAAGTCTTACTCCTACCTTAGGTCCTACTCTAGAACAAGTGTTACTCCTACTTTAGGTCCTACTTCAGAACAAGTGTTACTCCTACCTTAGGTCCTACTTCAGAACAAGTCTTACTCCTACTTTTGTCCTCAATTCAAAACAAATTCCTGTATATATCTCCTCTTCAGAATAAGTGTTACTCCAAAATTTGATATTGTTATTCCAAAAATAAACTCAAAAACATCTACATTTGGAACATTTATTTGTTCTTAAAAGTAAGACTAATATGTTTCATGGTCCGTGTGAAAATCTCTTCCACCGAAGATTAAAATTGTGCTAACTTATGAAGGGCATGTTATAAACAACAACAACAAAAAATACACACATTTTCTATGATATCATCGGAGATAAATAACACATGAATGGACAGTAAGTGCTCACAGAGTGGACATGCACCATTGAAATACTTTACACGTTACTTGATTAACAACGGTGGGACAGTGTTAAGTTTAACTGGGGTAAACTATTCACTAAACAATCGAAAATCAAAAACCGGCTTCAATAACGTTGAAAGAGCAAAGGGCTCGTGATTAAAAATTGGCTCTTTTTAAAGCATTGTAAGGCAACTCTTTTTGAGTGGAGAATAGGTGGAATTGTAGTAAATATAAAGTAAAAAGATCCTATTTTATTTCTTTTCACTAAGTTAGTCTTATAAACATTATAATCTCTTAAACTTTTAATAGTTGTGGACGTGCAATATCTTTATGTCAAAGAAAAGGGCACTTCTGGGCAGAATAGGAGGGGATTAAGTCCCCCCTCCTATGTACGAGGCCCAGCATGGCCAGGTGGTTAGGGCACTTGACTTGCAATCTGAAGGTCGCGGGTTCGAATCTCCGTCTCACCAAACATGCTCGCCCTTTCAGCCGTGAGGGCGTTATAATGTGACGGTCAACATACAAATTTGCATTTGTTTATCTTATCGTTATTACACAAACCTTTAGGTTTAGAAAGCAGTAAGATGTGTTAAATTATGCCTTTTTCTTTTACGTCAACTCGCATGCTCTTTTGTGAGTTTCGCCCCAAGCATTTTATTAATATTGGTCAGAATAACGTCGTTGCTGCTATTGCCAGTCGACATTAACTTAATCTTTAAAAACGTTTTCTCACAATTTTTTCGTGTGCTAAAGTGTGGTATTTGAACTAGTCTATAAATTTATAACTTTAAGAAATAACCATACATAAAGAACCAGCTCGGCAGATAGCTTAAGCATAATACATAATACATAATGCGTAGGAAATCAATCAGGACATTATTAGGATCAGATAAATATATGTAAGATGGCAAATAATAATAATAAAAAAAGAAACGCTTGAGAGATTTGTTGGAAGATATGATAGATTAATAATTCTCTGTGTTCTTGGTAAACATATCAATAATAAATCTCGTTTTAACACATCAGCGCCCCCCTGCGGTCGTTGCTTCGGGTTTTCGCAGTACGTTCCTTATTCCTTCGTTTCTCACTTTGCCGTGAGCTTTTTCGTCTATTGATAATATTAGGTTCCATACACTAACACAGGTGAGTTTATGTTACAGTCTCTTGTAAGATAAATTAATATGAATGAATACAATTTTATGTTACAGTATTTTGCAACGTATATTATTACAACTGAACTTGTGCATTTTACAGTGTAACATCTAATTTTAATATTAAAAGTCATGTCGGGATGATCTATGTATAGCTGTATCATCCCAATATTCTTGTTTGCATTCTTTTTGACACTGCCATCCCTACATCATTTTACATTTACAAAATGTTATATTACTTGTTTTGTGACGTTTCTTCCGTGATTGAAAGTTGGTGTATGTAATAAAATGTGTATAATAAAGTTTAATATTATGTGTATTGATTTTTTCCTTCTTCACTTCATACATAATATAGGGGTTGGTTCCTTAAAGACACCAATTGTATAGTGTACAAAGCATTGGGTATTCTACATGTCTTCTACTAAGTCAGCAATATATATAAGATTGTTCCTGGTCTTTTACTAAGTCAGCAATATATAAGATTGTTCCTGGTCTTCTACTAAGTCAGTAATATATAAGATTGTTCCTGGTCTTCTACTAAGTCAGCAAAGTATAAGATCTTTCCTGATCTTCTACTAAGTCAGCAAAGTATAAGATCTTTCCTGATCTTCTACTAAGTCAGCAAAGTGTAAGATCTTTCCTGATCTTCTACTAAGTCAGCAAAGTATAAGGTCTTTTCTGATATTCTACTAAGTCAGCAATATATAAGATCTTTCCTGGTCTTCTACTAAGTCAGCAATATATAAGATCTTTCCTGGTCTTCTACTAAGTCAGCAATATATAAGATCTTTCCTGGTCTTCTACTAAGTCAGCAAAGTATAAGATCTTTCTTGATCTTCTACTCAGTCAGCAATGTATGAGATCTTTCCTGATCTTCTGCTAAGTCAGCAATATATAAGATCTTTCCTGGTCTTCTGCTAAGTCAGCAATATATAAGATCTTTCTTGATCTTCTACTAAGTCAGCAAAGTATAAGATCTTTCCTGATCTTCTACTAAGTCAGCAAAGTATAAGATCTTTCTTGATCTTCTACTAAGTCAGCAATGTATGAGATCTTTCTTGATCTTCTACTCAGTCAGCAATGTATGAGATCTTTCCTGATATTCTACTAAGTCAGCAAAGTATAAGATCTTTCTTGATCTTCTACTCAGTCAGCAATGTATGAGATCTTTCCTGATATTCTACTAAGTCAGCAAAGTATAAGATCTTTCCTGATCTTCTACTAAGTCAGCAAAGTATAAGATCTTTCCTGATCTTCTACTAATTCAGCAAAGTATAAGATCTTTCCTGATCTTCTACTAAATCAGCAAAGTATAAGGTCTTTCCTGATCTTCTACATATCAGCAATATATATAAGATCTTTCCTGGTCTTCTGCTAAGTCAGCAATATCTAAGATCTTTCCTGGTCTTCTGCTAAGTCAGCAATA
>NW_013668003.1:111485-116557 GCF_000517525.1 Limulus polyphemus | reverse complement strand
TAAACGTGAAATATTTTATAAAAATGTTGAAATAATTGTAAGGTAGGTAATGTTAACTTCAAGGAAAATAAGAAGTTGACATTATGTTGAGGAAAAAAAATAATAATTACTGTCTTCTTATCCTCTCGCCAGGGCTTTTGAATACAATTTTAAATATTTTAAAAAAAATATTGAGTTGTTTTAACTCGACAATCGTTAGATGTTAACGAAAGCGGTTTTATTACGCCGGCAATACATAGACAAAAACTTCGACGTTAAACGAGCTTTTCTGTTACGATTACGTTACAATCCAATTAGAATTTTGAAAGGTTTATGAAATTAAAATTACTTTAACTCTATTAAAAAAAAAAGGATTATTTCCAGATAAATCTAATTTTTCACTCAGTGTAAAAATGATGAATTCATAAGTCAATTTTTTTGATGTTTTTATCTATAAATGTTTATTAGATATGAAATTCTTAGATGTCCATCCGCTGTGTATTTATAGTCAACATTATTGTTAAATCTCTCGGTACGAGTAGTGAAAAGTCATTATGTCTTCTTTGATAGATTGTTTGGACAGAATATTCATGACGTCATCCTCTACCAAGTGTTTCTACAACAGGCATTTATCGTCCATTTAACTAAGTTTCATTGTCGTGTTTTGTTTGGAATTATTAGTTAATTGTTATAATTGTGATATTGTTAATTGTTATAATTGTGATATTGTTAATTGTTATAATTGTGATATTGTTAATTGTGATATTGTTAATTGTTATAATTGTGATATTGTTAATTGTTATAATTGTGATACTGTTAATTGTTATAATTGTGATATTGTTAATTGTTATAATTGTGATATTGTTAATTGTTATAATTGTGATATTGTTAATTGTGATATTGTTAATTGTTATAATTGTGATATATCCTAGGTAAGATATCGTAAAAAGATAATCCTAGGTGCGATATATTTAAAATAATTTCAGGTGTGATAGCTTGAAAAAAATCCCAAATGTCATGTCTTAAAGAAAATTTATGTACTGTATTTAAAAAAAATTAAATCATTGTCTAATTATTTTTGAATAGTTCACAGAGACGTAAACAAATTCTACATTTCTCGTTCAGACTATACCAAGTCTAAAAATCTTTATTCTGACAATATCCTGAAAAGTTGTCCTTTTATATATATATATATAGAAACTATGTACATTAAACCACTTGTGCCATTAAACAAAACTACGGCTGACGTAGAGAAGTACGTGAAACTTTTACAATGGCT
Organism: Limulus polyphemus; assembly: GCF_000517525.1. NCBI lineage: Eukaryota > Metazoa > Arthropoda > Merostomata > Xiphosura > Limulidae > Limulus > Limulus polyphemus. Next base: position 115,299 of record NW_013668003.1, on the reverse strand, counting down.
GATTATCCTACCCAGAGACGAGCTTCTTGAATCTTTGTAGACGCACAACTTGAGTGTAACACGCACGAGATGCTTACAATTACCTTCTTGTACGCGAACAACCTGGAAATCAGATACACTTGACTTTATTTTAGCGCGAAATCCCAAACACGACGCCCTCCGGGAAACCAACAGCTATGTAGCCCATATACATTGTAAACAATGGCCAATGTTTCTGGATGATGATTTGTCGAACGATTTTTGTATTTCCTCACGCCCTTCCATTTTTTTTAAGTTTGAAGCTTCGTTCTATGCGCTAACTGTCGATGTAACTATTACTAGCTTTTAGGGTGTGTAATGCTCTTTTCTCGGTCAGTTTATAACACCAGGAATAACTTTATCTTGATAAATTCAGAGGCCGTTTGCAGGAACGGTAATCTGATTTGTCGGAAACTCAAGCTTAGATACGGTAAAAGTGCGCACTGTAGTTTTCTTTATCGTTACTAAAGTGCGCGCTGTAGTTTTTCTTTATCGTTACTAAAGTGCGTGCTGTAGTTTTCTTTATCGTTACTAAAGTGTGCGCTGTAGTTTTCTTTATCGTTACTAAAGTGCGCGCTGTGGTTTTCTTTATCGTTACTAAAGTGCGCGCTGTAGTTTTCTTTATCGTTACTAAAGTGCGCGCTGTAGTTTTCTTTATCGTTACTAAAGTGCGCGCTGTAGTTTTCTTTATCGTTACTTAAGTGCGCGCTGTAGTTTTCATTATCGTTACTAAAGTGCGCACTGTAGTTTTCTTTGCCTTTATTAATCTTCTTTCAACAAAAAGCTACCTTTTCCTACCCTTTTTACTTTGATTAAATCTTCAGTTTCACAGTGTTGGACCTTGGACACAAATCTTGCAGAACACGTCCTTTGTTTCTAAAGTGCACGTACTTGTTAACAGCACGCACGAAACGCGTCCCAGTAATGAAACAACGCAGTTCCACGGTTTCATCGTATAACGCAGGACAGAAACGCGTTAGAGTTAACCTTCTTTTCCTTTCATGGTACGTTCAAGCTTAATGAGATCCAGCAGTGCCTTTTAAAATCTAATGTTCCTAATGACTGTAAAGTAGAGATCCAAATTCCTTACTCATCGTCTCTTTGCTGTATCCCACTCTCACCTAATGGATCATAACGTAAACCTTCCAAAAAACAAGAGTTTTCAAATGTATCGTTAACAAAAAAACATCATAAATGCTCCGGCTCTCTTCTCTACTGATGTCTTGGATGAAGCTGGTTCCATTTTCGTGACTTTTGGTAATAGATATACAGATAAGTACGTGTACCATGATTGAAAGATGCTTTTTTTTCGGGGGGGGGGGGTAATTATGCAAATAGAAATTCTAAAGTTAAAGAAGGTTTTCGTTCTAGTCGTATGACATAGACAATAATCTATAAAGCTCAAGATTTAATAGAAAACTTGTACATAAATACTACAGCTGAAATACAACTTTGTTTGCGAGATGTTTCAATATTTTAACATTGCTTCCTCTTTTTTCGAGGATTTATATATATATATACGTATAACATAATGTGCTTGGACCTGTTTTATTGAAACGTTTCAATACTTATATATTACGTCCTTACGGGAAATGTGTTCGTATATTTGACTTCATGGGCTTCCATTATGTTTTTGATTTCGTTCTCTTGGTGTATTAGGTTTAACTTTCTATGTTAATGTGAGATATAAGCATAAAAATGCTATAAATAAAAGACAGGAAAACCAAGTGACACGTATTAACGTTCTTTTCGTTTTCTGATAATGTTATAACTGGTTAGATCATAATGGCATATGCTGCCGTTAGAGGGAGCAGGCAGTACGGTCAAGGAAGAATAGCCAAGTTCAAAAGTACCCTAGGGGCGTTAATATATTACTGAGATATTACAGTACTTATTACTTTCTCTCTCTATATATAGGTAAGTTTATCTTTAGAAATTTTTTTATGGTTTTTATCGTTCCTCTTTGATTACATCCGGGAACTCCTAGTAGTTTGGGGGTTTGGATGTGACATATTGTTCGAAATGATGTTAGTTAAAAATCAGCTCAACACTGCAACCTAATTCTGAGTTTCCACGCACAGCAGATAATTGCGTCAGTTTTTAATGTAATATATGTAGCGCTAATGAAAGAAAAATATTTCAATTAAACTTTTTAAAAATGTGCTCAGTGATAATGATCAAAATGGTTTCCTTTCCTGCACGATCCCTTATCAGTACCTAGTTAAACTTTATAATGATCAGTGATCGAAATAATTTTTAAAAAATTAAAATTTTATTTAAAATGAAATCTTTCAACGCACAAAAAAAATCGAAGATACACTGAATATTTTCCAAGAAATAACTAAATATGTTAGTGAGTTTCTTTAACGTAAGATTGTTCTACATCTGTTATGAGAGTGGACACTTTCAAACTCTTCGTGCTTCTGGGAGACAATGGACACTTTCAAACTCTTCGTGCTTCTGGAAACAATGGACACGTATCTATTGTTTCCAGAAGCACGAAGAATTTGAAAGTGTCCACTCTCATAACAGATGTAGAACAGTATCTATTGTTTCCAGAAGCACGAAGAATTTGAAAGTGTCCACTCTCATAACAGATGTAGAACAGTGTCCATTGTTTCCCAGAAGCACGAAGAATTTGAAAGTGTCCACTCTCATAACAGATGTAGAACAGTGTCTATTGTTTCCAGAAGCACGAAGATGAGTTTCTTCAGAAACTTTCCTTTGTGGAAACGGTCATGCTAACCCTAACATGTTCGTAATGTTTCGCAAAAAGACTTTTAATTTATGCAGGTATTTAAGCACATATAATTCCCTTTCTTATTATGTACATATTCGTTTAGCCTGAGCAAAACAAAACTTAATTAGGCCTAAGACCTGAAATATGAGTTTGTTCTCCGTGTCGTCTTTCTACGCTGAGTGTAATTTTTATGTATCCAGTTTCCCCTAGAGACAATACCTGTTTCTTTGTTTGCTGTTTTTCATTTTCCTTTGTTTGTTTCTTTTGATTTTCCTTTGTTTCCTGGTAAGCACAAAGCCACGCAATGGACTGTCTGTGCTCTGCCTACGACGGTATCGAAAACCCCGAATTTTAGCGTTATAAGAATTCAGACTTACCGCCTGAGCCACGGAGAAGGGCAGGGAAAAGATAGTCCTAACTGTTCTGTTACAGCTAGAAGGTTTATACAATTCACGTATTTAGACTGTATTTATTAAGTGTGAAATAATGAGACTTTGGGGTAAGCTTTAATTGCCAGTAAGGATAACATATTCCAGTCCTAACAAACATACGTTTAAGCAAACTGAAATCAGTCTGTAATCGCATGTTTTTTGTTTTTCATTGGCTCACGTGTCTTGTAGTTTTGTTAACGCGAGCACACGCTAAACTTTTTCGATGTAAATAGCTTTTGTTACTCGGACAATCAATTTCATTTTATTTCTGTGCCTACTTAGCCCTGGCGTCAGTGAGATGTATCTGTGTAGATAGATGGAACATGTGGCTGGATTCTCAAGGGATGTGACCATACTCAATGGAAACAGGACATTGAGGAAGAAGCTGGGAGGACATTAGAACATGTTACGAAATCTGATAGAGAGAGCGACAGACATAGACAGGAAATATTAAAAAAAAATCAGTAGAGATAAGTGATAGAAAAGTGCTAGTAAAGACAAGAACTCCTGGAATTTTAAACTTGCATTCCTCTGTCGACAATAATACAAGACATAGATTAACCTAATCTATACGAAGAATGTCATCTGACAACTTGATTATCGAGTGGTCATCAGCCTATCTGTC
>NW_013668003.1:105813-110575 GCF_000517525.1 Limulus polyphemus | reverse complement strand
AAGTTCTCCCCCACCCACCATATTCTCCAGATATGGCATCACTAGATTACCATGTTTTTCGTTCGCTGCAACACCATCTTAATGGGAAAAGTGTTAAAGAGGACATTGACATGTTTTTTTTTTTGCTTCAAAGTCAAGTGATTTCTTCGATAAGAACGGAGACTATTTCATTTAATAAATATTTTGTTTTGAGAAATAACTTGTTCGGTTTTTTCATCTAAAAAAAAGCGACATAAATTTCTTGACGACCTAATATAAAAGTACAAGAAGTTATACCATGCCCAGTAGTAGCAGTGCTTTTAAGATGGTTCGCAGGGCTGAAATTCCGCATAACGAGCCTTGAGAAATCAAAGCTTGGGCTGGTTTAGGATACTCCATGGTAAACATTACGACACGACCCCATGATTCAGTAGGAGTTGTATGCAAGACTTTAAAAGGGTACTTTAAATGGAATTGTTAATTATAAAAGGGGTAGAAGTAAAACTAAACTCCCAAAAGTGATGTTAAGTATCTAAGAGTATGTTCCTTATAAGTGCAGATCTTGCCAACGACCTGGTTGTAAATACAGGTGTGAATGTTACCCCGAGAACAGTAAGAAAAATATTAGTATAAAGTTGTTTCAATGAACGTATAGCTGTTCGGAAACCGCTACTGAGAAGAGATAACCAAATCGTTAATTTCAAATAGTTATTGAACTACCAGCAGTGGAATGAGCAAAAACAGAGACATTTTGAATCAAAGATTGAATTGTTCAGAAACGACAGTCTGTTCGACGATAAAAAGATGAATGATATCAGAGTCAATGAATAATAACATCTTCAATGGAGCATGGTGCCCAGTCAGTACAAATTTGGAGCTAATTCTTAGCCAACGGTGTTGGTCTTATGCACAAAACTGATGGCACCTTAGCTGCTGACACACACAGGCATACCCTGTTCCATGATGCGACTCATAATGCAGATATTAATCTTCCAGTTATACAATGATCCCAAGCTTACAGCAATGTGATAAAACGATACATGTGGATTGTTAGAGGCTCTCGCGGTCATAACTTGGCCTGCACGAAGTCCAGAATTAAAAATTCTTGAGGCTGTAAGGGCTTATGTAAAAGAGGGTGAGAAGGACAAAAGGCGACTAAATAATTTGGTTAAATTGTAAGGCTGGATAAAGCACACTTGGAACAATATTGTTCAATAACGTACACAGGAACAACAATCTTATTCTGATACACTGTATGACTTCCTGAGAACAGGACGTTATGCTTTGTGTAAGGCACTTATTCCTGTGTATTGGTAATGTTTCGTACCATTAATAAACTCACCACCTACTTTCCACTACTTGTTGTTTGTGACTCCAGTATCGCTTTTTTGTGTTTCCGCCATTATTTGCATTATATATATATACACACACACTGGTTTAATAAGTAGTGGACAATCCATTACCAAACATGTATCTATAAAGAAATATATTTAAAATTAAAAGATAAAACCTATTTAAGTTATTCTATGCCTTGTATTACTTTAGACAGCCTTCCAGATAAGCTGATGACACTTGATAACCAAGATATAAAATGGCATTCTTCACATAGATTAGATCAATCTGTGTGTTGTATTATTGTATACAGACTGACAGATAAGCTGATGTCACTTGATAATCAAGTTATAAAATAGCATTCTTCACATAGATTAGATCAATCTGTGTCTTGTATTATTGTATACAGACCGACAGATAAGCTGATGATACTTGATAATCAAGTTATAAAATAGCATTCTTCACATACTCTGTATACAATAATACAACACACAGATTAATCTAATCCGACAGATAAGTTGATGACACACTTGATAACCAAGATATAAAATAGCATTCTTCACATAGATTAGATTAATCTGTGTCTTGTATTATTGTATACAGACTGACAGATAAGCTGATGTCACTTGATAACCAAGTTATAAAATAGCATTCTTCACATACATTAGATCAATCTGTGTCTTGTATTATTGTACAGACCGACAGATAAGCTGATGCCACTTGATAACCAAGTTATAAAATAGCATTCTTCACATAGATTAGATCAATCTGTGTCTTGTATTATTGTATACAGACCGACAGATAAGTTGATGACACTTGATAACCAAGATATAAAATAGCATTCTTCACATAGATTAGATCAATCTGTGTGTTGTATTATTGTATACAGACTGACAGATAAGCTGATGTCACTTGATAATCAAGTTATAAAATAGACATTCTTCACATAGATTAGATCAATCTGTGTGTGTTGTATTATTGTATACAGACCGACAGATAAGCTGATGCCACTTGATAATCAATACATGACATTTTAGTAAACCTTATTCAGTATTTATTTTGTAGCTTCAAATCCTCTTTTAATGTCTACTACTAAGTTTATTAGATATGTCAACAGTCTTATATGTTGTGTTTTTCTAATCGTTTAGAATTACTTATTAAATGCTGCGTCTTATAAAAAGGACAAATTGCTAACAAAACAAAGTGATTAAATATAAGTTTGATTTATTACACATCAAGTACTAAATACAGAAGTAAATCTTTACTGGTAAAAGCGTGGATTTCTCGTGCTGACGATAATGCAGAAACCAGATACTATATTAAAGCAGTAAAGATACGGTTTGTTTGTTTGTTTCAGACTTTCGTACAAAGCTACACAAGAGCCACCTGGGTTAGCTGTCTCTGATTTTGAGCTGGAAGACTAGAGGGAAGGCAACTAGTCAACAGTGCAACTAGTCAACAGTATCCACCACCAACTGCTGGGCTGCTCTTATTAACTAAAGGGATTTTGCGTTACTATGGTAACGCACCTACGCTCCCAAAGTTTAGAGCGCAATTGTCTTCATGCGGGAACGGGAGATGAACCATGAATCCTCGGATACACAATGTAGCATGATAATCATTAGACTAGACTAGCTTAAAATTGGTAAAAACATTCAGGAGAAAGTCAGGTACATGAACAGTTATTGTTCGTTTACGTGACTCCCCTGGTGTTGAAAAGATAAACTTCATTCCAGTGATACTGTAATGTTCCTGTTATCACTAATGTTTATTTGATCCTTAACGTTAAGCTACTGTCGTCACGGTGTTTATTTGATCCCTAACGTTAAGCTAATGTCGTCAAGGTGTTTATTTGATCCCTAGCGTTAAGCTACTATCGTCAAGATGCTTATTTGATCCCTAACGTTAAGCTACTGTCGTCAAGGTGTTTATTTGATCCCCAACGTTAAGCTAATGCCGTCACGATGTTTATTTGATCCCCAACGTTAAGCTAATATCGTCAAGGTGTTTATTTGATCCCCAACGTTAAGCTAATGTCGTCACGATGTTTATTTGATTACTGACGTTAAGCTAATGTCGTCACGATGTTTACTTGATCCCCAACGTTAAGCTAATATCGTCAAGGTGTTTATTTGATCCCCAAAGTTAAGCAACTATTTTCGCAGCGTAGCAAACCCATTTGTCTGCCACAAAACAGAATGATGAAAATCCTAGTGACAGGTAAACAACTCACCAGTAATACTCAATTTATATTCATAAGAGTTACTTTATTTTTGCGACTTAAGCAAAAACACAAGACATTTGTCAACAACCAGTTTCTAAACAAATAGCATGGTATATACAAGAAAACCAAATAAATGGCTTTTTCAAACTACGAAGTAAAAACTATAGAATATCCCCACGTGGGAGAAACATTTACGTCAGAAATATGCGGGTGTTATGTAAGTAAGCCCATATTTTGATAAACTACTGGTCCCGAAGGAATGTTACTGTTGGAGTTATGATAATTTCCAGTTTTGTTTATTTCAAAATTCTTGTTTATACCGTTGTCATTTTAAGTTGTATTACGTTGTTCACTTGAATTGCAAGAATAGATTCATTTATGATCCCCAGTGGTTTCGTTTCAAAACCGTTTTAACGCTTTGCTTACGAAACGTTTATTTTTTTTTCGTTGTGATATTTCGTATTTAAGAGCACAAAGTTTAAAAAAATGAAAAGACAGTGCAGTGTATTTAAAGTAATTAAAGCCTTTAAGTGAGCTGCCTAGACTCGTCAAGTAAAAGGTTAGGTTTTCTTTACGTCCCTTTTACTTCTTATGCGATATTTCCCACTTTTTGTTCTCGACTTTTTTAGAGTTCGTTGAAAAAAATAGTATTGTGACTATTGTTACAGTTGGTCGATAATCGTCATTAGTCATTTTATACAAATATTATTTCAAATCAATAGTTAGGATGAAATCAACGAATTAAATTATAGACATAGGTCAAATCAATGTCCGTGAAACAATAACTCGTAGTCAGCTCAATCAGTAACTGTTGAACTATATTTTGGAATCAACTCAATGACCGTGGAACAATAACTCGTAGTCAGCTCAATCAATAACTGTTGAACTATATTTTGGAATCAAATCAATGTCCGTGAAACAATAACTCGTAGTCAGCTCAAGAACTGTTGAACTATATTTTGGAATCAACTCAATGACCGTGGAACAATAACTCGTAGTCAGCTCAATCAATAACTGTTGAACAATATTTTGGAATCAAATCAATGACCGTGAAACAATAACTCGTAGTCAGCTCAAGAACTGTTGAACGATATTTTGGAATCAACTCAATGACCGTGGAACAATAACTCGTAGTCAGCTCAATCAATAACTGTTGAACAATATTTTGGAATCAAATCAATGACCGTGAAACAATAACTCGTAGTCAGCTCAAGAACTGTTGAACGA
>NW_013668003.1:95666-105153 GCF_000517525.1 Limulus polyphemus | reverse complement strand
TGTGTAAATAATCCCATCTATAGGGGACAATATTTAATCTATGTCATATACACTGTGTAAATAATCCCATCTATAGGGGACAATATTTAATTTATGTCATATACACTGTGTAAATAATCTCATCTATAGGGGACAATATTCAATTTATGTCATATATACTGTGTAAATAATCCCATTATTGTTCAAAAAAGTTTTGTCTTTTTTTGTTCACCATTTGTGTATATTTCATCTTTGCAAGTGTTTCAGTATTTTCCTTACATAAAATCAAATCATTGAATTAAGTCTACGCGACAAGCACTAGGTCTATTTGTTTCTGGCTTTGTTGCTAGACAACCCTTTAATACTCATCCCAAGACGAACGACCTGAACTACCCATTTCTTACGTTACTAAAGGTTCACTCTACGCTACAAAATTAACTTAAGAATGTGAAAGTTAAATTCGCTAGAGTAAATGAAGTCCTTTTAGAAAAATAATTTTAATTCCCCATTGTAGAAACCGAGGTCAGGAAAGCAAATGCTTGCAGATCTGGAAACATTTACTTGTTAGCTTCTACTGTTTATAAACGTCACGCAGTATATTTGTCCCTTAGGACTTTCATTCCGTTTAGGTTTATAACGTAGCAGTGAATTCCAACTTTACTCTAGTTGATTTGATTAATTCCCTGTCATCACTTCAAACCTCGCAGCTCGTGGTCACGAGTACGTTTTATTGTATTATTCATTCTTGTGGCCACATGAATTAAATAATTTTTATTAGCTCATGTCTTAATTCTTAAGATTATTTACAAGGGCTCTAAATATAATAACCCATTAAAAACTGGTATGATAATTTATATATGATATTTGATGTTTAAAATCGTCAATCGTCTTGATACCAAATTTTCTTATCCTTAAAACATGATCTAAAACAAGTAGTTTTAGGTTCACGTCATAAATGACGTAATATTCCATTAATTACACAGGCCTACGATGATTTTAGTGTCTTGAAATTTTTACATGTTCTACAATAATTCCTGTATACTAAATCCAAAAATGATATCCATTTTTCTCCATCACGTACAGATTTTTCACAAAACGTCACATGTTGTTTTACATAAGTGAATCATTTTCATTGATATCGGGTCACATTTTGTTATGCTTAAAATGTTGACAACCACTGGCTATAGATTTCTCCAGACCAATCGCGACGTGGGTCTTATCGATCGTTTTAGAACACAAACATAATAATAAAAATATTCATTGCGGTAAACGAAATAATAATTTGATCTAAGCAAAACTTTTTTTTCTTTCCAATTTGTAAAAAGTTCTTACGTGATAGAAACAAAATGAATATCATTTTCGAAAGCTGAATTATGGAAAATCCGTTATTAAAACTAAAACAACTTTTATGAAGTTTAAATTCGTAGGCCTGTGTTATTACTGTAAAAACAAATTGAAAATAGTATTATTATATTTTGGTCGTGTTTGTGAAAGTTTAATTTCTTTAAATTCTTTTTTCTCAACCCATCTCTTGACTTTCCAGACTACGCTGAACGAGTCAGATCCAGAATACGCTGAACGGGTCAGATTCAGAATACGCTGAACGAGTCAGATCCAGAATACACTGAACGAGTCAGATTCAGAGTACATTGAACGAGTCAGATCCAGAATACGCTGAACGAGTCAGATTCAGAGTACGTTGAACGAGTCAGATCCAGACTACGCTGAACGAGTCAGATTTAGACTACGCTGAACGAGTCAGATCTGGACTACGCTGAACGAGTCAGACTAACTTACCAAACGTAAGTAAAACGAATCATTTTTGTAATTTGAGGTTTATGAAAAAAATAATCAAATGTTTCAGAATTTTGTCGTTGCATCTCAGTTGGAAAATTGCGTTTCATGAACAGACTGTTGTTTATTAAATGTTTCTCATATCCTACAGAAACTAAATTCCACAAAAACAACACATGGGAAATCATATATTTTAATCAGGAAAACTTGGACATGGTACAGGGCGTTTGAAAAATTGTCAAAGAAGATATTCAAAATGTTTTTCTCAACTCGTAATCAAGGCTGTTCCTAAATACAGCTACTGTGAGCATGATCTGGACGGTGATCCTAACAATATCCTGCACCCAGACACGCGTTTTGTTCAAACCGCCAATCTAGTATTGTTGAAAGAGAAAATAGAAACTAATAAAACTAATGCTGGCTTTCAAGAGCTGCATACGTAATTTTTATCGCATTGTTAAGCCCATTGTTACCTTTAGCATACGTAATTTTTATCGCATTGTTAAGCCTATTGTTACCTTTAGCATACGTAATTTTTATCGCATTGTTAAGCCTATTGTTACCTTTAGCATACGTAATTTTTATCGCATTGTTAAGCCTATTGTTACCCTTAGCATACGTAATTTTTATCGCATTGTTAAGCCTATTGTTACCCTTAGCTTACGTAATTTTTATCGCATTGTTAAGCCTATTATTACCCTTAGCATACGTAATTCTTATCACATTGAGCCTATTGTTACCCTTAGCTTACGTAATTTTTATCACATTGAGCCTATTTTTACTATTAGCATACGTAGTTGTCATCAGATTTTTAAGCCTATTGTTACTATTACCTTGGAAATATGATCGGTGAAGGCACTTAAAGTCAATATTCAAAAATTAAAATTAAAATTCTCGTGCATGTTCATTTTGAATCATCTTGGACTTCGAAATCCAGAACATTAATATACTCACGAAATGCTAGTTTATATTCAAATATATAACATAAGAAAACATTCTCTGGCATTTTATCCAATTACTACAAACGGTCTATGGCGAGAACGTGATTAGGTTGAGTTTAAATCTTTTTGTTATCGTCTGCACAGGGGAGGCTTTGTTGAGAAGCCGCGTGCCTCAGAGAATGAAACGTATAGACTTGCGCGTTTTCTTAACATTTTTTTTTCCCAACAGGGATACATTTGTTATTTTTCTTCTCTATCAGAAAATCCCCTTAGAATTATGACTTATGACTTACTATTAAAAAAAGAGAATCTTAAATACTACAATCAAGTACCAGTTTGTGTGGTAACTTAGAAAACTAAGATTAAGACCATTAAGACAATAAGTCAGCTATTTCTTCTGCTAAAGCATGAATTACCAAAAGTAACTTAATAACAAAGTTCTTCTTAAGTCAAAGCCGGACGTAGCTATGGAACGATAAATCTGGGGTTTGAGACATGCTACCTCTGCCCAACACGGATGTTAAATGCCGACTTTTAGCGTTATAAGCTCTCAAATCTATCGCTAAACCGCGGAGGGGGGATGCAAGTACAAGGGAACAAAACAATGAAAAAAGTAAAAATTTAAGACTAAAAGTAACAAAGGCTTAAGAGTACAATCATGAAAAAAAAAAGGTTGAAACTAAGAATTTGATCGAAGGCCTGGTATGACCTGGTGGTTGGGGTAGGTCCCAGATTCGAATCCCCGTCACCGAGCATGTTCGCCTTTTCATCCATTATGGCGATAAATTGTGACGGTCAATCCCTCTATTCGTTGGTAAAAGAGTGGCCTAAGGGTTGGTGGTGTTGACTAGCTGCCTTCCTTCTAGTCTATCAATGCTAAATTAGGGATGGCTCGAGCAGATAGGTTTTCGTGTAGCTTTGCGCGAAATTCAAAAATAAACAATGAACCTTCATAAAATGGCTGTTGTATTTAGATCTCAAATTGGTCAAGAGATGGAGCTATGAGCTAAAAGTTTGTACTTGAAAAAAACAAAAAAACTTAGAGCCATTCTATATGCCTTTATGCCGCGACTGAAAACGTTTTGATTCTGTAGTGTCTGTACTATGACCTCAAAAATATAAAGAACTACTGTTAGCCGCGAGTGTATTTTATATCTTTTATTATTACAAAAAACGAAAGAAGATTGAACTTCAGATTATCAGTCAATAAACTCCCATAATCTTTCCTTGGTACTCCTTCTGTAATCAACACAGAATCAGTTGCTATTACAAATACTGTAATGATCAACGTAAATCACGTGTATATAATAGTTTCAGCTAAAATATACACTTGATAACTTTCATCGGAATGTAGATCGATATGGAGAAGATCAATAAAGCACAAACCAATTTATTGATTGGGGGGAAATGGGAGGACATAAAGGGAATGCCAAAGAAAAGCCAGATCCGAATTCTGCCTTTTATTTCCTGGGGTGCAGTTGAAGTTGTTTAAAATCAATAGAATAATAAGGATAACAAATAGGGGGAATTCCTAAACACCAGTCAACATGTCGCTCCAGGCGGATACAGACACATAATGGCCTCCTGGAGGTGTCATGGGAGGAATCATATCTGAACGCCGATCCCTTTACGACACTCCCTAGGAGGATATTAAGAGGGACAATACTGGTCAAAAATGTATGCGTGATATAGATTACCTTCTTGTTTGTAACTCATATCTACATATATTTGGGCCAGTAAGACAAACACTTTCACATATCTTTATCATGGGAGAATGACAACGTGGTTATTTACACCTGCAAGAGACTAGGCCTATAACACACTAGACCTGTAAGACACTAGGCCTATAAGACACTAGACCTGTAAGACATTAGGCCTGTAAGACACTAGACCTGTAAGACATTAGGCCTGTAAGACACTAGGCCTATAAAACACTAGACCTGTAAGACACTAGGCCTATAAGACACTAGACCTATAAGACACTAGGCCTATAAGACACTAGACCTGTAAGACACTAGGCCTATAAGACACTAGACCTGTAAGACACTAGACCTGTAAGACAATAGGCCTGTAAGACACTAGACCTGTAAGACACTAGACCTATAAGACACTAGACCTGTAAGACACTAGACCTGTAAGACACTAGACCTGTAAGACACTAGACCTATAAGACACTAGACCTGTAAGACACTAGGCCTATAAGACACTAGACCTGTAGAAACTTTATCAAAAAATACCTCGTTTCCTTTGGTTCTGTCCAAAGTTATTCATTCAGAAGTTGTAGTACATACTAGAGGGATTTAGACATTTTAACAAGAAATTGTAGTACATACTAGAGGGATTTAGACATTTTAACAAGAAGTTGTAGTACATACTAGAGGGATTTAGACATTTTAACAAGGAAACAAAGTTCGAGAAAATAACGAAGTTTATTCTCTAGATAATGATAAAAAAAACTTTATTATTCTTTAGCCAACGTTTCGCCATTTCAGCTTCATCAAGACTGATAGAATTTCTACTAATACTAGCCCTAGTGAAATCATAAAATGAATAACTCAACACCACTAGTCATGTCGTATATTTTATTCAGATAAATCTTGGACAGCAACCTAGGCAGAATGTACATAAAAATCTACCTGATCCTTGAATAAACATGAAATTAAACATTTTTAAATCTACCGATGTTGTGATCCGGATAAGACAAACGTACGTCGAAAAAAAAACATCATTACAATATCGAATTGAAAAATTTTATTATCTTATCATATCAGTTTCCGACTTTAAAATATTTAGGTTTCAAGATTCCTCATTGACTGCTATGTTAATATATATATATTATATTTGATGCTTTATTAGTTTAAGCTCCCTTTTACAAGAACATACAATTTACATCTATTCAACAATTAACATTTGATCAATTTTAATCAAAATTATAACTTCAGTTACTCTGTTCTCCCAAGTTAAATTCCAGATTCAAGAAAGAGAAAAGAGAGGGTTTTATGTTTTCCCGATGTTATAACAACACTTCCATTATGAAGATTTTTTAGTTAATTTCAGGACTGCGTAAATTGTAAAGAAATGGTAGTCTGAGATACATATTAAGCCTAAAGAGATTCCGATACAGTTTCTGTTAAGTCTTTCTTTCTAACAACTCAAGTCTATTATCTACAGAAGTAATATAATTCCTTGTTGATTGTATTAAATTACTCTTTTAATCCACGTGTAATTCGACAAAAAAAATGTTTTCGTTTATCGAACAGAAATTAAAAATTCTGCGTTCACATGATCTAGAAACACTGACTAAAGAGGGCAACAAGGAAAGTTGCAGACAGAAAACCAGTTTTGTTACCCGTTATCTACTATTAGAATATGGACTAACTACTGTACTTTAAACTCTTTAGTTGAGGACTGTAGTTTAAACTATTTAGTTGAGGACTGTAGTTTAAATTCTTTAGTTGAGGACTGTAGTTTAAACTATTTAGTTGAGAACTGTAGTTTAAATTCTTTAGTTGAGGACTGTAGTTTAAACTATTTAGTTGAGAACTGTAGTTTAAACTCTTTAGATGAGAACTGTAGTTTAAACTATTTAGTTGAGAACTGTAGTTTAAACTCTTTAGTTGAGGACTGTAGTTTAAACTCTTTAGTTGAGGACTGTAGTTTAAACTCTTTAGATGAGAACTGTAGTTTAAACTCTTTAGTTGAGGACTGTAGTTTAAACTATTTAGTTGAGAACTGTAGTTTAAACTATTTAGTTGAGGACTGTAGTTTAAACTATTTAGTTGAGGACTGTACTTCGTATAACAGTAAATAAATCACCTAATCTTTTAGATATCTCCGGATTTTTGTTCTAACTGTTCCACGACATTGACCTGAAGTACAGCGATATATACTCTAACTTACACTTAAGAAGGTGACATTCTGGTGTGTTCGTGTTTTACAAATCAACTACTTAAATCATCTCCCGGTCCATAACTTTATGATTAAAGAGGAAATACACTAAGATAAAGAATGGGTATTTAGAAGATATGTAGAAAAAACGTAGTCAGTGTTTTTACTACTCCTATAATACGGAAAGAGCAACTCGAGTTTATTTTAAAAACTACTACATAGAAAAAAGACATTAATTTAGTAACCTAAAACACCTGGGGCCGGAAACGTCATCCTCCACAATAAACAAGGCAAGAATAGTCCAGAAAAAACTTCAGCTCGTCAACTACAAAACTAGCTCGTACATGAGTAGCAAAAACATGTGCTATCTGCTTCAAATCAAGAATGAAAACAACAACAACAACAACAAAACGTCGAGATTTCAGGCTTCTTGGATCATTTGTCTTTTCTCGTTGTTACCGTTGTGAGACTGGCAACATCTGCACCGCTGACTCAGTGGTGCCCCCTCGAGTACATAAATGTCAGAGCGACGACAAAAAACAATGAGCCCGAGAAGGGTTAGAAAACCAAAGAGTCCACCCCACAGGATGGCTTGCTGTTTTCTGTAAAGTTAAATATAAGTTAACTAAGAATACAAGTGTCAACTGGCTTTTATAAAATGAAATAATACCATCTACCAGCAAGTGTGTTGTATCATACTCATGATTCCAAAACATTTAAACTTAACGTATTTACTATGTGTTGTATCATACTAATGATTCCAAAACATTTAAACTTAACCTATTTACTGTGTTGTATCATACTAATGATTCTAAAACATTTAAACTTAACGTATTTACTATGTGTTGTATCATACTCATGATTCCAAAACATTTAAACTTAACCTATTTACTTTGTGTTGTATCATACTAATGATTCCAAAACATTTAAATTTAACGTATTTGTTATGGAATTCAGCGACAGTTAAAATTAAATGATTAAAACTAACAGTATTATCAAACGAGGACCTAATTAATAAAATGTCTTAATTTTTAAGATGTTTCCTAAAATTATAATAAATATACCAAGCCCAATTAATTAAATCAACACAAGTAACAATTTCTACTAACAATAACAACTGACTACAAAAGAACGAAATACAAATATAAATTCAAATAACGATTGTTTAACCTATTATTTAATTTTGTTATTTTCGTCGCCTACTCGGTTTTAACTACATCTGTCTTTTTTTTGAACGAACAATGAAATTTGAGTAAACAATGTACATTAAGATAGGTTGGATTTTATCAGTCAACAATGTATATTAAGATAGGTTGGATTTTATCAGTCAACAATGTACATTAAAATAGGTTGGATTTTATCAGTCAACAATGTACATTAAGATAGGTTGGATTTTATCAGTAAACAATGTACATTAAGATAGGTTGGATTTTATCAGTAAACAATGTACATTAAGATAGGTTGGATTTTATCAGTCAACAATGTACATTAAGATAGGTTGGATTTTATCAGTCAACAATGTACATTAAGATAGGTTGGATTTTATTGAGTGGAATTCTTACATGATTTCCGTTTTGTCTTTCTCTCCACAACATGATGGTTTTCCATACTCTCGACAACACTGCTGGCTTTCTTGACACTGGTAGACGTTATTCGTAACAAACCATCCCTTACTCTCGTCCACCATACAGTCTCGCTGAGCTGACGATAGGAGAGAACAAAAACAGATGTTTTCAACATGAATAAATCTTTATGCGATTCAGTCAGACATAGCTGTGTCCAGTTCAGAACTGCTAACCAGAGGGAAGGAACACAGATATTACACTGTCTAATGTGTAGGAACACTGATGTTACAATGTCTCATGAGTCGCAACACTGATGTTACAGTGTCTCATGTGTGGGAACACAGATGTTACAGTGTCTCATGAGTCGAAACATTGATATTACAGTGTCTCATGAGCAGGAACACAGATGTTACAGTGTCTCATGAGCAGGAACACTGATGTTACAGTGTCTCATGAGCAGGAACGCTGATGTTACAGTGTCTCATGTGTAAGAACACTGATGTTGCAGTGTCTCATGTGTAGGAACACAGATGTTACAGTGTCTCGTGTGTAGGAACAAAGATTCTACATATCTCATGTGTAGGAACACGGTTCTCACAGAAGTAAGTATGTAAATACATAGATGTCAGATTTATTAGTGTGTAGAAACACATATATGCCAGATTGATTAGTATCTAAGAACATAGATGTCAGACTGGTTAGTGTGTCGAAACACAAATGTTAGATTTTCCACTGTAACTCCTGTGTTTACACTCACTGAGGCATGTATTAATTAGCACATACAGCCGTAACATAAAATATCGTGTACGTTTATAAATGGGATCAGAAATTAAGTAATTTTACAACAGCAAATCATAAACTGAACAATAAACTATAAACAGTTGAATTATAAACAGCCATAATACAATACAACTTGGTATACACTACTGTACAAGCGTTGTTAAAGTCCGTTACCACTTACCTAGAACTATAAACAGCCATAATACAATACAACTTGGTATACACTACTGTACAAGCGTTGTTAAAGTCCGTTACCACTTACCTAGAACTATAAACAGCCATAATACAATACAACTTGGTATACACTACTGTACAAGCGTTGTTAAAGTCCGTTACCACTTACCTAGAACTATAAACAGCCATAATACAATACAACTTGGTATACACTACTGTACAAGCGTTGTTAAAGTCCGTTACCACTTACCTAGAACTGTAAACAGCCATAATACAATACAACTTGGTATACACTACTGTACAAGCGTTGTTAAAGTCCGTTACCACTTACCTAGAACTGTAAACAGCCATAATACAATACAACTT
>NW_013668003.1:86278-94815 GCF_000517525.1 Limulus polyphemus | reverse complement strand
TAATTCTACATATAACTTATCTACGTTATGAATCTTAAAAAAAATCTTACTTATCTATTGCTTCTCAGTGGCACAGCAGTATCTCTGCGAACTTGCACTGCTAGAAACCGGGTTTCGATACCCGTTGTGGGCAGAGCACCGATAGATCTTTGCGTAGCTTTGTGCTTAACTACAAACATATCTATTAGTTCTATAGAGTCTTACCTCCAAAAGTCAGGATAACCATGGAGAGTAGTAAGAGTAGCTTACACTGCGTAACCACCATCTGGACGAGGCAGCTTCCAGCTTTGTTGTTTTAATATTAAATCTAGCTTCTGTTTCTTCTACTTTTTTTATTATTCACACTCCTACAACACGGGCGTCAAACTGTGTTGATAAACCTTTTTGCCCTTCTGGTTCTCTTCAAATCAGGTTCGGATTTGTTTGATTTCGTTTCCATGACAACATTTTTCAGATTATAGCTACTAGCATAATAGCGGCACATGCCTGTACAGGTTAAAGTATACCTGTTCGTGAGTGGAACGTGTCTCGGTCGTGTAAAACTATTTAATCACTAAAAGGGTGGATTTTATTTCCCGTGCGTAGATCGGTACAATTGCTACAATTCAATAAGGACTTCCAGCTATAAGGACATTAAATGTAACCAGCATGACTTGTTTAGCAGCACAGAGACAAAGGTTTCGTTATTAATTTTAACCTGTTTACTTTTCAATGTATATATGCTAAAGAAAAGTGTGTGTGTGTGTGTTTTCTTTAAGCAAAGCCACATTGGGCTATCTGCTGTGTCCACCGAGGGGGGAC
Source organism: Limulus polyphemus (assembly GCF_000517525.1). Taxonomy (NCBI): domain Eukaryota; kingdom Metazoa; phylum Arthropoda; class Merostomata; order Xiphosura; family Limulidae; genus Limulus; species Limulus polyphemus. The sequence goes on along the minus strand of NW_013668003.1, from coordinate 94,014 downwards.
TCGAACCTCTGATTTTAGCATTGTATGTCCGAAGATTTACCGTTGTCTCACCGGGGGACAAAGAAAAGATGGGAAAAACTTTAATAAAGGGCATGGCCTGGTAGTTAGGGCACTTGACTCGCAATCTACGGTTCGCGGGTTCGAATCCCATCACTGAACATGCTTACCCTTTCAACCGTGGGGTCATTATAATGTGATTTTCAATCCCACTATTCGTTGGTAAAAGAGTAGCCCAAGAGTTGGCGGTTGGTCGTGTTGACTTGCTGCCCTACCTCTAGCCAATCACTTCTAAATTAGATACGGTTAAGAAAGTTAGCCCGAGAAGATAGATTAATATGAAGCCCAAAGTGTCATTACATCACTTGTCACTTAATTATCAAGCCTGGGGTATTTCACCCCCCTCAACCGCAACCCATTAGTAAAACAAATCCTGCTCTTGTCTGATAGTTTTTGTTTTTTTTTGCCACACTTAGAATGTACTCACATTCCCAAAGTGCGGTGAGCGTTTTCGCGGCATCGAGTAACAAAATTGCATCCACGGATTGACAGTGCAGTCACGCTAACCGCTAGGCCACGCCCAGTCCTAAAGTTGAATGTGCTTGAAAACAATTATTTATTAATCTATCATTTCTAAACTTTGTTTTAATTACTGTCAATTACTAGATTTTCAGCTAATATATGTTTATCTTAAATTAAGTCATCATTTAACTGCTAATTTTCCTGGCTACAAGCGATATCTAAACGTGTTAAGCCGGTTATTAAATGTCTTCAAGTTAACTTGGAAAATGATAAGATAAACACTGGCTACAGGCACGAAATATAAGATCGTTTCGACACCAAGCGAAGGGTTTACTAATAGACAGAGTTGACTTCCAATAAACCCAGGGACGATGTCCAGAAAGGAGCTGCGAATCTAGGTTAATAGCTTCCCAAAGGATCTCTCGCTTTTTTGTTGTTTTTTTTTTTAATACTTACAACACGTCGTGATTTATTACTCGAGATGATACCGCTGTCGTTCTACGCACAGTTAATAGGAGTTGATAAAACAGGGCTAATCTTTTCCTCGGTTAAACGTATATTGTCAAAATAACGGTATTCGAACGTCAGTTTCGGATTTCATGAAGTAAGAAGACATATTTATAAAAGTTTCGGTTATCGTTGTTTTTTTGTTTTTTTCTCTCTTCTTGTTTATTTATTTTTGCTAGGATAACTTTCTTGTCAAATTCTGGGTATCTGGTATGTTCGACCTGTACGACACCTTGTGGCAGTGGTGCGCAAACTTCATTTTATTTTATTTTTTATGATGACCTCCTTTCCAAACAGGCCTTTTCTTGAATCGCTCCTCCTCCCTCCCCCCCCTGCCCTTAATATCACTTATATAACTTAATAGTGGTAATATTTGTACGGTATTTATAAAACGTCTTTATTATTGAATTTGTAATTTCAGATATAATTTACACATTCGTACAGTCATAGTTGCCTAGCATCCCCCTACAGACTCTTCGCACTTCCCTTGGGGGGTCGTACCCCACAGCTTGCACAATATGGCCTTATGCGACACATGGGCTAAAGAGCTAGGTCAGATACCTTAAGAGTAAGGCATATACATTCTTAATTGTCAATTTTTCACCAGGAGAAAGGCAACCGATCTGAATCGCCCGCCGCCTACACGGTTATTTTAAACCGAATAGTGGTATTGATGGCCACTTTTATAACGCCCTCATAGATGCAATTGAGGAGCGACATATCGTGCCTCGAATCTAGAACCTATCGATCCGCAGCCCGGTACGCTAATCATTGATCCACAGCCAACCTGAAACTCTTGGTTGAAACTTCACATGAAGTTATGTTGAATGATAACAGTATAGCTTGTTTTTCTTGTTGTTGGTGAAAAAAAAATGGAATCTCAGATGAGAAAAAATCTAAAATCATAGTATAACACTATGATGGAAAAAAAAATCTAAAAACACCGTATAACACTTTGGTGAGAAAAAATCTAAAACATAGTATAACACTGTGATGAGACAAAATCTAAAAACACAGTATAACACTTTGGTGAGAAAAAAATCTAAAACATAGTATAACACTGTGATGAGAAAAAATATCTAAAAACACCGTATAACACTGTGATGAGACAAAATCTAAAAACACAGTATAACACTTTGGTGAGAAAAAATCTAAAAACACTATATAACACTGTGATGAGAAAAAATCTAAAAACACTATATAACACTATGATGAGAAAAAATCTAAAACATAGTATAACACTGTGATGAGAAAAAATCTAAAACATAGTATAACACTTTGATGAGAAAAAATCTAAAAACACTATATAACACTGTGATGAGAAAAAATCTAAACACACAGTATAACACTGTTATAGGTGATGAACCATTGTTCTATGGTGTAATATCAACAACACTTACTAACGGTATCTGGCACATCAATCAATGTGAAACTTCAGTCAAGTGACGGGATAGTGTTATTGTCTGTCTGGCCAGATACTAAACGCCAGTCGTGTGACATAATATTGTTGTTGTCTGTCTGACCAGATGCCAAACGTCAGTCAAGTGACAGGATATTGTTGTTGTCATGGTGTCTGTCTGGCCAGTTGCCACACATCATTCAAGTGACATGATCTTGCTGTCATGTTGTCTGTCTGACCAGATGCCAAACGTCAGTCAAGTGACATGGTATTATTGTTCTCTGTCTGGTCAGATACTAAACGTCAGTCGTGTGTTGTTATCATGGTGTCTGTCTGACCAGATGCCAAACGTCAGTCAAGTGACATGGTATTATTGTTCTCTGTCTGGTCAGATACTAAACGTCAGTCGTGTGTTGTTATCATGGTGTCTGTCTGACCAGATGCCAAACTTCAGTCAAGTGACAGGATATTTTTGTCATGTTGTCTAAATAATAAATAAATAACACACGACGTTAAAATAGATATACAGTTAAAAACATTTTTAATTCAGTCTAATCTATGGCCTCTAAAATGTTGACTCTACATGTTTCGACATTTTCCACGTCAGCATCAAGAGTGAAATTACCATAAATAAATGTCATATTAGTTCTTTCTTAACTAGGTCATGTGCTAAACGATATTTTAAATTACGTTTTGTTAGTCCAGTATGAACACTTCCACATTTGCACTCATTTTTATAAATTACAGCTTTTCCCACTAACTGTATGCTATCTTCAGTATTACCTAAAATTTATTTTATCCTATTTAACAGTTTAAATATGAAGTGAAATATTTGTTGTTGTTTTCGTAGGTAGTGTAATGCCCAGTTTAGGAAATGAGCGTAACAGCTTTTCCAAATGCAAAATATTCATATACTCAAATCATAATGATGTGTTCAGTTTGGCGATTTAGAATTTCCAAGACAGGAATATTCCTAGTAAAAACAAAGGATATGTATCAACTAGGGGTACCAGGTTCGTCTTGCAGGAAGTCGTACACCTGCTGTATCTAGCTTAGTATCTAATAATAGGTGAGAATCCATGAATACAAAGGTGTGTGTCCCAGACAATGGTGCACAACATAATAAAGAAGGATCTCTGTATGGAAAATCAAAACAAATCACATGTGCACAAGTTGCTTTCGCGATATATCAGTTCAACCCTCGCATACCTCAAGTAGCTGGAGAATGAAACGGGTATTCATTTTAATCCATGCAAGAACATGTGTATATTTCTGCACGATTGGACTGTTGAAATGAGAGCTGGAAATTTGTCTTTCTTGTACGCTAATTGACGTATGGAAAGTAACACGGAGGAGGAATGTGCTTTAGACATGACAGATTTTCAAATGAAAGCTACACTGCATGGCTATTATTAAGTGCGAGATCGTCAAATAAAACATGACTGGACATAACGACATGGACTGTAACGACGTGTTGAGGCTTCAAAACTATTTTAATATTACGTACTCAACATACATATATATATATGACGTGTAGGGTATATAAGCTTAATATCATATTTATAAAAATTAAATGTCTTATAACATAAGTATGAAAACAACTTACGTTTTATAATGTAAGCTTTTGTGCATGGGCTATTTTATGTGTCACATATATCCAATAGCGAAGACACAGTTTTAGGCACAAGTTATATTTATTTCTATTTTTGTTATCATATTTGATTAAATAATTTTATTCGAAATAGTACGTAATAGTAAATATCGCAGTAATCTAAACATCCTAAATATATTTTTTATACCATTGGCGCAGCCTCGTTTAGTCAAGCAAGAATTTTAAATTCATGTTTGATTTGTTACTGTCAAACTTTCACATCACAACATGGAGCAGAGAAAAATTAAATCGATGTTGTTTATACCGCTACAACCCTAGAAACCGGGTTTCGATACCCCTAGTGGGCAGAGCACAGGTAGCCCATTGTGTAGCTTTGTGCTTAACTTCAAACAAACAAACCATTCTGTAACTCAATTTTTTTAATAGTTGCATTCTCTTTCATTTACTAATCACGTTAACTAGCTTGTTCTCTGTTCTTGAGATTCTTTAATAAGTCTTCAACCCAGTTCTTCCCGTGTTTCTAATAAACAGCACTGTTTCTAATAAGCCCCCAACCCAGTTCTTTCCGTGTTTTTGATAAACAGCACTGTTTCTAATAAGCCTTCAGCCCAGTTCTTCCCGTGTTTCTGATAAACAGCACTGTTTCTAATAAGCCTCCAACCCAGTTCTTCCCGTGTTTCTGATAAACAGCACTGTTTCTAATAAGCCTCCAACCCGGTTCTTCCCGTGTTTCTGATAAACAGCACTGTTTCTAATAAGCCTCCAACCCAGTTCTTCCCGTGTTTCTGATAAACAGCACTGTTTCTAAAATAAAACTCTTTCACTCGTCACGAATCTCGACGACTGAAATATTACTTATTAAGATTTCTGTCTCTTCACTAATGAATAAACTATTTCAGAACAAACGAGCGGCAAAACCATTGGTTTAGCAGAATAGTTTAAAATGCTGGTATAGTTACAAAAACGTGCATCAACTTAATCTTTAAGTTCTTTAGAACGTGCTGTGCCCGTTTCTCTCCACTTTACTGATTCTTTGATCTGTCAAGTTCCTTTTGTGGCCGCGACATAACTAAGTCCTGGGGTTTCTCCTACCACGTGATTGTTGGTCAATTTTTTCTCGATATTTTAATACTAACTGATTACAAAAAGTTTATTTCTGTCGTGTTTCATTGATTTCTTACATAAATCAGACCACTCGTTATGCGCTTTACAACAAAACAACCAATCGACCAAATATACAGTTCAGGTTAGTTGTGTTGAATTTCACTTTGGACTTCTCTACAAAAACAATTAACCCAAAGAATATATAGAATGATCCACTAATTTATAAAAAATCAGCCCCCACCAACGGCACAGCGAGTTTCGATACCCGTCGAGGGCAGAGCACAGGTAGCCCATTGTGTAGCTTTGTGCTTAACTACGAACAAACAATAGAAAAAACTATTTTATTTCGTGTTAATATTTCAATTACGTGTATTTAATGCCCTATCGGCAAAAATAAATAAATAAATAAATAAAATATAGAACTTTCAACTATCCAAACTCTACTGTAGCTGCTGCCATCTATTGCTTAACTTACAAACTATTCTTTCATATTATTGTGAGGCAGATAATGAAATATCACTTTAGAACAATATAATTATGCATCATGGTTTGATGCAAACGAATAATGGGAAATAACGTTATTGTTAGCGGAAATGAGCGTTTGCCTAAGAAGCTTTTCTTTCAATGCCAGAACTCATCAGTTGGGCTGAACCTAATACAAACCGTTTATATTATTACTCGATTGAGGTGAATGATTTGTAACTGTTTTAAAAGTGTCATTATAAGAAATTTTAACAAAATCTCATTAATGTTTGTCGGGTTCTTAAAGTATGCTATTGTTTTTCAGAAAGTTACTATCTCTCGACGGAACAGAGGTAAGTTTACGGACTTATAACGCTAAAATCTGGGGTTCGAAAAATTCCCCGCAGTACATACAGCATATAGCCCAATGTGGCTCTGCTCTAAAAAAAGAGTTACTCATTAATAATAATAAAACTTAAGTGATCGTACAGGTTATGATCAATATCCAAACGCCACAACCTTCAACGCTTGGTTAGAGTATTTTTTTACGAGAAGTTGTATCAGATCGGAACACAAAAACGGACATTAAAATTAATCTATCCGATCATAATAGTTTAATAACTTCAACTACAACAGATAAACGTTACTCGTTTCGACCAACAGTTTTTATTCTTCAAATGTGGATAATTACTTCGTTAACATCTTGTTCCAAATTCATGTCGCTAAGTGCTTCCATCTAGTGGCCATTTCTGATAACATTTAATTCAGTTTAATTCCAGTTTGTTTTAGTCCACCATGTGGCTAAGCGGTAAGTCTGAGGGTTTATGATATTAAACACCGAGTTTCAATACTCGTTGTGGGCACAGCACAGATAGCCCATTGTGTATCTTAATGCTTAACAGCAAATAAACAAACAAATTTGTTTTATCTGCTATATTTTGTAAAATACTTAGAGCGCTTTTCAACAAGAAAATTGAAGAATCCAGAGCATTTGTGATCCAAATCTCTGATAATTTTTTCATAATAGAATATCTAATGCTGCAATATATACCTGAATATTACATCATACGTCACAAAGCCAATTAACTACTAACTAAGCTATTACCCTGAGTCCTTTGTATTAATCCTTTTGGGTTGTAGCGACTTCTAAATTACTGTTTTCTTTATATATATTTCAGAATCAAACGTTTGTTTCGGATATTCGCGCAATGCTATACAACAGCTATCTGAGCATAGCTGTCCCTAACTTTTAAATTATAGACTAAAGGGAATGCAGAGAGTCAATAGCACCCATCGCCATCTCTTGGTCAACTTTAATCGGATAATGAGATATGATTCTCACTCTTATAACGCACCCAAAGCCCCATACTGCCCAGTGCGATTCTGCTGCAGCGTAACGTGATTATTGACTACAGATTCACAGCCTGGCACTATGTTAGGTCACGCCCGGCCTCAAAATATAAAGCTTAGTCAGCTCTGATGAACACGGTTTTGGGTTCGTGAGGACTATAAACTTAGTCAGTTCTGATGAACACGGTTTTGGGTTCGTGAGGACTATAAACTTAGTAGTTCTGATGAACACGGTTCTGGGTTCGTGAGGACTATAAGCTTAGTCAGTTCTGATGAACACGGTTTTGAGTTCGTGAGGACTATAAACTTAGTAGTTCTGATGAACACGGTTCTGGGTTCGTGAGGACTATAAGCTAAGTCAACTCTGGTGAACACGGTTTTGGGTTCGTGAGGACTATAAGCTAAGTCAACTCTGATGAACAAGATTTTGGGATCGTGAGGACTATAAGCTAAGTCAACTCTGATGAACAAGATTTTGGGATCGTGAGGACTATAAGCTTATTCAGCTCTGACTTACCGCTGGTCCGCTTGAAGGGATGGGATACCAATTAACTGACACTAACTGAGCACTCTACATTCCTAAGTGGTGAGATATCAATTAACTGACACTTAACTGAGCACTCTACATTCCTAAGTGGTGAGGTACCAATTAACTGACACTTAACTGAGCACTCTACATTCCTAAGGGATGGGGTACCAATTAACTGACACAAACTGAGCACTCTACATTCCTAAGTAGTGGGGTACCAATTAGCTAACACTTAACTGAGCACTCTACATTCC
>NW_013668003.1:76610-85484 GCF_000517525.1 Limulus polyphemus | reverse complement strand
AAACATACCAACGAATCTTGTCGCTACATTATCCCACAGATTAAACATCACGATCTTGTCGCTACATTATCCCACAGATTAAACATCACGATCTTGTCGCTACATTATCCCACAGATTAAACATCACGATCTTGATTCATCAGCGTGATAATGCTACATCTGTTTCAAGACTAGTTACGTCATCCCATATACCAAACGACACGTGTTTACATCAGAAATGGGCTGCTAATACACGTCTTCACAACTAGTTATGTCATCCATACGTTATACGACCAGGATTGTAGTGCTACCGGATCGCCACTCTGGCGCCTGAAATCAGAACTGAGTTCCGACAATTTAAAAACTAAGAAAAAAAATGCATTAGAAATAACTTGTTCAATTTACACCCGAAATAAACTGCCTTATATAATTAAACTCTCAGAGTGTCAGAGAACACCTTGACACTTTGTAATCCCTCGTTCCAACTAGTAGAGCTCTCTCAGATCGTTACTCTCTCACAGGAGCTGGCATCAGGCACCGAATGACTGCTCCGGCTCAAAAGCATGTGTTAGAGCGTTAAAATGGTGAAGCATTTTTGTTATACGTCACGTGGTTATTAAAACACAGGAATATGGTACGAGAATACTTAATAAAATACAATTTATAATTATACTGCGTATTTTATATTTACTAATTTTTAAAAGGCTTATCATTTACATGATAACTAAAGAAGGTCTATTGTATTTAGTTTTTTAATGCAATTAGAAATATAGTAAATTAATGGCATGCGTTTTCAAACTTGTGTTAATGTTAGCGGTTATTATATGGCACCCAGTTGTTGTTTTCGGTTTGTTTGTTTTTCCTCTTGATACTTAATTTCAAGGAAGTTCTAACTATATATGTAATCCTAGTACCGGTTTTAAAAGCTAAAGTAGTTCTTTTCTGTTGTTGTTCACCTTGTTGTAGATCTAATAATGTCATATCATATCACAGCTGACTCTTGTATGGTGTTGTAGATCTAATAATGTCATATCACAGCTGACTCTTGTATGGTGTTGTAGATCTAATAATGTCATATCACAGCTGACTCTTGTATGGTGTCGTAGATCTAATAATGTCATATCACAGCTGACTCTTGTATGGTGTTGTAGATCTAATAATGTCATATCACAGCTGACTCTTGTATGGTGTTGTAGATCTAATAATGTCATATCACAGCTGACTCTTGTATGGTGTTGTAGATCTAATAATGAATGTCCTACCGTATCACAGCTGAATTTTGTTATCGGCAAATTTAACTAGAATAACGTGTACTGTGAAATTAAAACCGTGTTTGATTAGTTATTATCGGTATTGGTATTTTGGATCCAGATAGAATATTGTTTGGATTCTGTTTCAATTAGAATACTGTTGAGATTCTGGTACAGGTAAAATATTGTTTGTATTCTGGTGCCGATGAAATATTGTTGGGATACTGTTTCAATTAGAATACTGTTGAGATTCTGGTACAGGTAAAATATTGTTTGTATTCTGGTGCCGATGAAATATTGTTGATATTTTGATCAATGTATCTCGTCTTGTCTAATGAAATATTGCTATTTTGGTCCATGTTTCTCGTCTTGTCTAATGAAATATTGTTGCTATTTTGGTCCATGTTACTCGTCTGGTCTAATAAAATTTTGTTGCTATTTTTGTTCATGTTTCTTGTCTGATCTAATGAAATATTGTTAGTATTTTGGTCCATGTTACTCGTCTGGTCTAATGAAATATTGTTAATATTTTGGTCCATATTTCTCGTCTGGTGTAATGAAATATTGTTGCCATTTTGGTCCATGTTTCTCGTCTGGTCTAATGACATATTGTTGATATTTTGGTCCATGTTACTCGTCTGGTCTAATGAAATATTGTTACTATTTTGGTCCATGTTACTCGTCTGGTCTAATGAAATATTGTTGATATTTTGGTCCATGTTACTCGTCTGGTCTAATGAAATATTGTTGATATTTTGGTCCATGTTTCTCGTCTGGTCTAATGAAATATTGTTGATATTTTGGTCCATGTTACTCGTCTGGTCTAATGAAATATTGTTGATATTTTGGTCCATGTTTCTCGTCTGGTCTAATGAAATATTGTTGATATTTTGGTCCATGTTACTCGTCTGGTCTAATGAAATATTGTTGGCATTTTGGTCCATGTTTCTCGTCTGGTCTAATGAAATATTGTTGGCATTTTGGTCAAGATGAAACTTTGCTGGTATTCTTTAAATCACTGTTGTTCATTTACTGCAAAGAAACACTGGAACAGAAATTATTGAAATTGTATTTTTTATTTATTTTTTTGGTAATCGAACTTCATAAATTAAAACTACAACCATATTTAATGATTACCGGGATAAACTGTTTACAGTCATAATATTCGACATAGATTTCAAACTCATAACGAAATTGGTAAAACAAAAAGTTGGCGTGAGCAAAATATAGATACAACTTTGTTGGTTTCACAAGAAAAACGTAAAAGAAAAATGTTTGGCTTGCGGAACTCCACCTGCCCCCCTCCTCCCCCCGAGCTGCTGGTGTAACTCACGCTCTCGTGACACAGTGTATATATATGCGTCGAGCACAGGTGTGGATAAAACAATAACCAGATTGATACGGACAAGAATATGAAAAAAAAAATAGTCGGGATAAAAAAAATGAGATTCTGTCAAAAGGAATTTTAATTATTTTGTTCGATGTTGCTATTGGCACACCTTGATCACAAAACATACCAGCGTGAAGCAATCAACTCACGATATTACAGGCTCCCAAAAATTAGGTTTTAAAACGTATTTATATTTAACAAAAGGAAACTTTCTAAGAAGCCCCACCCAATTCCACACTCTTGCAACACTGTAATAGTACTAATACTGTTGGATAATGAACACATAATTACACAAAAAACTACAGTTCATACCAGGTTTACCCTAATATTATCACAAAATCTTATCATAAGACGAACATGTTTTTGTTTTTTTTAAATATTGCAACAAAGTGTAAAAAAAATTAGTTCGTTCACGAGCCATTATAATCTTATTCTGTTAAGTACTCTTATATGCTTAAAATATAAACTATATTTAAACTTCTAACGTTAATTAACCAACAAAATAGTTCGCGTTTTTCTTGGTACTATCGACTACGATCTGTTTAAGCTGGCTCTTGTAAGAAATTTCAGTTCGAAGCCCATTGCTTGCATTAACTAACTCATGTCTAGAGTTATATTTTTACGCTAAAAACCCGGTTTCGATACCTATGGTGGGCACAGCACAGATAGCCCATTGTGTAGCTTTGTGCTTAGCTACAAGTAAATAAACAAACAAAAAGACTCTCACACACTGTATGTGTCGCAAATAATTTTAATTGGACGCTAAAAGTAAACGCAGCAAAACTGTGTCAATCTATTTATCAGGCATTTACTCATCAATCCTGGTGGCAAAACCGATAAACTATAAAGTCATATCTTGTCAAGATTACTTAACCTCTGAACAATGAAAGAATGAGAAAAGGAAACGTCAGTTGCCCTAATACAGTAACTGAATATTAAGAATGTAACAACTGTGTTATTATTTGGTCGAGCTTGTTGTGTGGTATTCATCTAAGTTACTTGATCATTCATGTATAGCTTGGTTCGAGTAATGCAGGCTGTAATGTGAATAAAATCACTCTATTTTTGTTACCTGCGCCACCGAAGGTGACGGACGTTATGTTTTCACACCTATGTGTGTGTGTGTGTGTTTGTCAGCAAGATTTCTAGATAACGGGTGAATCGATTTAGACGAAAACTAGTATACCTCTGAACTATGACCCAACTTAGAAGTGTCAATTTTTGGAGGGTCAAGGTCAAAGGTCAAAGTCACGAAGTTTCAAAAAAATCCCCATCTGTTAGCATAGGGACCGATTTTTCGAACTACATTTGCACTATAACTCAGTCAAAAATGATCGTATCTTGATGAAACTTGGTGAACGTATGTAGAATGTTATTCCCTATTGTCCTACCAAAAATGGTCCGTGTCCGTTGGTAACGACGGATATATGGACACATTTTCTGAGGGCCAGATATCATCAACGCTAGGTGGCGGAGGTTATGCGCTCTAAAGTTGTTGTTGTTTTTTTGTTTTTTTACATTAAACGCAGAAACGACTCCAGACAACGTGTGGTGACAGTACATGAAGTTTTGGTGACTCTAGCTTGAGACTGTGAACTTCGGGGTGTCTTAAATGTAGCCGATAACTAGCTATCTCTCTTTTTATGGGAAAAATCGACAAGGATACAGAGAACAAAATACATAAGCAACAACTAGTGAACATTATAAGCACCTGGTTGATTATATGGTGTTTCTACGAATCAGTAACAAAGTCCTACAACTAGTGAACATTATAAGTACCTGGTTGATTATATGGTGTTTCTACGAATCAGTAACAAAGTCCTACAACTAGTGAACATTATAAGCACCTGGTTGATTATATGATGTTTCTATAAATCAGTAACAAAGTCCTACAACTAGTGAACATTATAAGTACCTGGTTGATTATATGATGTTTCTATAAATCAGTAACAAAGTCCTACAACTAGTGAATATTATAAGTACCTGGTTGATTATATGGTGTTTCTAAGAATCAGTAACAAAGTCTTACAACTAGTGAACATTATAAGCACCTGGTTGATTATATGATGTTTCTATAAATCAGTAACAAAGTCCTAAACAAACATATATTATCCTACAGAGACGTTCTATTTTTATACACAAAGAAAAATTTCAACAAGAACTCCAAGCCAGTAGGATCGAAAGCTCTTTTCGTTTATTTTTTGAAACCAAAGAAATGAAACGTAATGCAGTTGACTCCACAAAGGTACCAAGAATGTGAGGGAAGGAACTCTTGTTTTCATCTGTGGTTTCACCTGGTCACTGGTTTTTCGACTGTCCTTAATATGTAATTCTAATACAACCTTCATAAACAGGCGATCGTTTAAGTGGAACATTACTACGATACCGAAACAGAAACTTGGGCCATAAGAAGAAAGGTGGAGGGTATTTTAGAAAGTTCTGAGATTAGATGCTTGGAATATATCTCGGATGAAGAATAAGAATAAGTGACGACATCAAGAATAAGATTGGAGTCTGTAAGATCACAGAAACAAAAAGAAGACTGAGATGGTTTGGACAGGTAGTACGAAATTAAGAAGGATGTTTAATGAGAGGATATGGGGGAAGTGGGTGGAGATACTAGGTGGACAGTGATATGGGAGAGGTGGGTGGAGAGACGACGTGGACACTGATATGGAAGAGGTGGGTGGAGAAACATGGAGGACAGGGATATGGATGGAGAGACGTGGTGGACACGGATATGAAGGAGATGAATGGATAGACGAGGTGGACAGGGGTATGAGGGAGGTCGGACCAACCAGAAATGATCCAAAGGACGGTAATCTATGGGGGGAAAAAAGACCAGAGCAGACGGCCCCTTACCAGAATGGGATTGAGATTGTAAGTAGAAGAGTGTAATCCAAACACAGTTGGTTTCTAAAAACAGGTATAAAAATTTCGTAAGCACAAAATACAAGAAGCCGTTTAGCAGGAAAAAAAACATGCTTCTGAAAATTTATTCAAGTTGACAAATAAGATTAAAACACTGGCACCTGAAAACAACCCTTTTACAATGCGGAATTTTATAAGCCGAACTTTTCTTTCTCTATAATTAGAGCAGATATCTGTATCGCCTCCCCCTGAGGAAAGCTGTACCAAGAAAAGTAGTGTCTATACGTTATGGTTTATAAAGTTTTACACACTGCTCGAGCTCTGGACACATACGAGACTAGGCGGAGAAAGCTAATTACAGAGTCTCACTTGTACAGGGAAAAGATACTCTTTCTATGCTATCCAGAATGAATTACTTTACAACAGCAGATTAACATGGGGTTGTTAAGGCTTCAAGAATGTGTGTTGTATTTATTAACACAGGGTGACCTGTCTATATTAAGAATGCTGCCATCCCCAGCAAACCTTGCACACTGTCCGGTCTGTAATTAGCGCTTTGAAATTAGATACAAACACGTGAGGGTCTGGCTTTTGTAAACCACACCACACCGGACCAACCATTTGTCCCGTACTGTAAAAAGGCTTTCCTTCTTTAAGATTGAAAACGTTACGAAAATTTTTTGAACAACAAAACGTTTTGTAAAATTATCATGTCAAAAAATAACGGTACTTGTTTATTTAACTGTTTGCCTACTTGTAAAGGAACTAATGGTCGCTTTAGTCACATATACACATCTATATCATTCAACCGTTTGCTCATGCAGATTATAAGATATGTTCATAATTGTGTTGAAAGATGGCGCCACTATATAAGCGAGAAATATTCCTTTTTTCGATGTGATGTTTGGAAAGCTCTAATAATCGGAATTATTCGAAAAACCCAAACACCAGGCCAAAACCTGTGTATGATAGAAAAACAACCTTGTTTTTTGTCCACGAAACAAAGAAATATAATGTAATAATTTATTATACTTTAACTGCCAATCCCACTTCTCTGACCAGTATAGTATAAGTAACAAATTTCTCTGAAGAAGTATGATAAACGTATATGTTATTCTACTACTGTCACTTCCACTAATCAGATCTAACTGTCTTTTGTTTGATTTCTAGAACATTTTAATTGAATTTTGTAGTTTTTGCAGTTTCATATCCTGTGTGAGTAATTGTTTGTTTGTTATGAATTTCGCGCAAAGCTACACGAGGGCTATCTGCGCTAGCCGTCCCTAATTTAGCAGTGTAAGACTAGAAGGAAGGCAACCAGTCATCACCACCCACCGCCAACTCTTGTGGCTACTCTCTTACCAACGAATAGTGGGATTGACCGTCACGTTATAACGCCCCCACGACTGAAAGGGCGAGCATGTTTAGTGTGATGGGGATTCGAACCCGCGACCCGCAGATTGTAAATCGGGCGCCTCCTACCCACCTGGCCGGCCCACTGTGTGAGTAATATTTCTGTATTTTTTGGAAATTCTGTGTGTCTGTATTGATTAAACAAAATCAAATTTTAAGCTGATTCCAATATATATATATATATAATTACTAATACATCGTTTAAATTCGTGGTTAGATCCCTGCCGTGAGCACGGTGAAGATAGTCTGTTGTTTGGTTTTTACGGTTATTAACAGATAATAAAGAAAATTTAATGCAGAACTAAGAAATACAAATATTGTTTATTTGTTTCGTAGCAAAGCGACACTGGGGGTATCTGCTCTGTCCACCTCGAGGAATCGAATCCCGGATTTTAGCGTTGTAAGTCCGTAATTGTCTAGTTAAAATAAATAAACAGAGTCTGTGTAATAATCACTAGAAGAGATTAAAAACGTCGCATCATCTGGGAAGACAGATTTGTTTGACGACATCTCCAAAGATTGAAGTATAGAAAACGACACATCAGCTTAACGACATCTTCCGAAGGGAGTGTAGAAAATGTCACATCAGCTGGGAAGTCAGATTAGCTTGACGACCTATTCTGAAGAAAGTATAGCAAAGGTCACACTATCTGGGAAGTCAGATTAGCTTGACGACCTATTCTGAAGAAAGTATTATAAAAGTCACACTAGCTTGGAAGTCAGATTAGCTTGACGACCTATTCTGAAGAAAGTATTATAAAAGTCATACTAGCTTGGAAGTCAGATTAGCTTGACGACCTATTCTGAAGAAAGTATAGCAAAGGTCACACTATCTGGGAAGTCAGATTAGCTTGACGACATCTTCCGAGGAAAGTATAACAAAAGTCATAGTAGTTGGGAAGTCAGATTAGCTTGACGACCTGTTCTGAATAAAGTATAGCAAAGGACACATTAGCTGAGAAGTTAGATTAGCTTTATGACATATTCTAAATGAATTGTAGAAAAGGACACATTAGCTGGTAAGTCAGAGTAGATTGACGACATCTTCCGAGGAAAGTATAACAAAAGTCATACTAGTTGGGAAGTCAGATTAGCTTGAGGACATCTTATTAGGGATGTATATCTAAGATCACATCAGTTGGGGGAGTAATATTAGCTTGACATCTTCTAAAGGGAAGTAGAAAACATTTCTTGAATGATCACTTAAAAACCTAGAGCTAAATGAGTTGTTTATTTAATTGGGGACGTTATTTTCCTCTTGACCATAATTTTATAGTCATTAACAGTGAATGTTGAATATGGAGGCTTAACATTGCTGGATCTTCGCAAGTAGTTGCAACCAGAATTCCCAGATGAAGCTGAAGATGTTAGATTTTCCAAGAAAGTAGATTCAGTAAGCAGCGTGATACACCTGTGTGGTGCTGAGGAGTTGTGGTTAGGGCCTCTGATCGTTTCAGTAACAGGAAAGATTTGAAACTTCACAGCTGGAGGGGCAAAAAGACGACTTAAGAGTACGACAATTAGTGGTTTAAGCGTGGAAGTCAAGAACTTCGCGCAAAGAAAAAATTAGATTACATAACAACAGCGAACTTGTAGTGAGACTGGAAGAAGGGGACCTTTTGTAAGATGACAAAAGAAACAATATGTCTTCCACTGGGACCTCCTGGAATGTAAACTGCGGTATGGGAGGAGCAGGAGGATAGGAGACTAGGTTATCGGTCTGTGAAATCAGCTTCTAAGCACGTGTAACAAGACACATTCAAGCACTACTATTCCAAAACACTGTTGGTGCTTCCCCCCCTCGCCCCACGGAGACAGAATAAAGGATCCGTCGGGTCATCGCCCCTTCTCGACAATAACAATGTGAAGATTGTAAGAAACAGATCATCAGAATGTACCACATAATCAGATCACAACCCAAAGGGTTCCTTATAGTCTGTGTCGATCCAGGAAAGGCCCTTAGTATTGTAG
>NW_013668003.1:72927-75741 GCF_000517525.1 Limulus polyphemus | reverse complement strand
GTAAGTGTGCACTAAAATATAGTGACAGAGTTAAGCGAAGTAAATCTGTCTGGCCTGTAAAGAAACACATGTAAGTGTGCACTAAAATATAGTGACAGAGTTAAGCGAAGTAAATCTGTCTGGCCTGTAAAGAAACACATGTAAGTGTGCACTAAAATATAGTGACAGAGTTAAGCGAAGTAAATCTGTCTGGCCTGTAAAGAAACACATGTAAGTGTGCACTAAAATATAGTGACAGAGTTAAGCGAAGTAAATCTGTCTGGCCTGTAAAGAAACACCTTTACAGGCCAGACAGCTTTACTTCGCTTAACTCTGTCACTATATTTTAGTGCACACTTACATGTGTTTCTTTACAGGCCAGACAGATTTACTTCGCTTAACTCTGTCACTATATTTTAGTGCACACTTACATTAAACACGAGTTTGGATGAGGTTACAAGAAAAGAAAACGTTTGGTATGTATTTGTATAAAGTAGTTTATAGAGTCTCAACCAATGACAGGTTACAACAATGTAAAGTGTAAAGTGTCAAACAATGACAGGATACAACAATGTAAAGTCTCAACCAATGACAGGTTACAACAATGTAAAGTCTCAACCAATGACAGGTTACAACAATGTAAAGTGTCAAACAGTGACAGGTTACAACAATGTAAAGTCTCAACCAATGACAGATTACAACAATGTAAAGACTCAACCAATGACAGATTACAACAATGTTTGAAAAGTGTAAACTTGTACCAAGACAATAGCGTGCGTCTTGATAAAATAAAAACATAGTTAGGTTACATTTAGAGCTACAATTATGTTCGGCCACAAAACTTAAGATCCTTTATGGACACGCTTTTCAAGATACATGTTTATTCTCTATAATTGCTTGTTATTGTTTATTTGTTGTTTTTTTTTCTTTCCCATGTTGTCAAAATTCCCCAAGAAACAAACACCAAAGCTTATGCGTCTTTACAAGAGAAACGCCATACTGACAAATAGCTACTTGGAGTGAATTTCTTCTTAGCCCCCCCCATTTTTCACACAGCAACGGCATTATCAGCTAAGAACTAATATTTACCTTTTGTATTTTCGCAATTACATCTACTGCACGACTCTGTTAATTCAAAAGAAGACTGTAAAATAAAAAAATGAAATTAAATAAACACAACCTTTCTTTTACCATCCATCACCCATCATCAATGTAAAGACCTGGCAAAGCAGCCAAATGGTCGAGCGTGGTCTCGTGCTAATGGGAGAATCCTAAATGTATATCGAGAAAGGGGGTAAGGAGGGGGGTGTAATAAAACTAAAATGATGCATTACACCAAGCTGAAATTTTCTTCATAAATTAATTGGGTAATCATTACGGCGACGTCACGCTGAGCGAGGTTTGTAGGTGAAAAGAACCTGGCCAGAGTTTATGAAGCCGGATGTATGGTGAAAACGGCACGTCGAAGCTTGCAGAAGCTCCACCCAGAGTCTTGGGCCGGTGGCGGGTGTTAAATGGTAACTGCCGGAGTACAAAAGAGGCCTTATTGACTGTGATGTATATAACCCGGGATGGATCACGAGGAGATCTTTCGAGATAAGCAAGACTGATGTAGACTTTAATTTGTTCCTGCATGTTGTGTCGACCTTTTCGGAAGAACTCGGACTTGACTAATCTCAGCGTGGAGGAATTACGTTGTTGCTGCTCTGTGCATAACTTTGAATAATTGAACCGTCGTTAGAATTTTGATGGAAAACATTAAACGCATGCGTGTGATATTAAAACGTGAGTAGGCTAAAAACGAAATATCGCGCACATGACGCTTTAGGACGTAATGAAAACAGAAACGAAAAAAAAGACAGATAGAGAAAGATAAATAGCTTTCCGTGTTTTTAATAAAAAAATTAAACAGTTCATAACGAATTTGGGAATAACTATATATTCAGAAAAAAAAATTAAACAAAAAAAAAACAACCCGTTAATTTCTATCTTACTAAAAGCCTGATTGATCCGATTCGATGTGTTATTGAGTGTTTATTTGTTGTTAAGCCTAAAGCTATACAATGGCTGTGTTCACCACGGGTATCCACAGGTTTTTGTAGCGTCATAAGTCTTCACACTTACTGCTGAGCCACTAGGGAGGTTTCGTAGAACGAAACGTTTTACGTAACGCGTGTAAAAGAGAACGATCACATAACAAAAAAAAAACAAAAAAAAACGGGTGCTGTTACGGCACACCCATCTCTAAGAAAAGAAAAAGTAAAACCAAAATTTGGGACGTACCCTTTATTTTTCAGGAAATCATCGATCCTATATTTAAACTTCTCTAAACTGGCAACTCATTCCAAAATGCCAACCTACCTTTTAGAAAAAAATAAAACGGTCTTAACTGCAGCTTAACCTGTTTTTTCCAAATCTTAAGCTCGTGTCTTTTGATTGGATTATCTCCACAGTATTGCACAAAGAAATAAGAGGAATATCGACCCCTCTCTTCCCCTGGATAATGTTGTAAACTTCAGTGACATTACCTCTTTACCCTTCTTTTTTAAGAAGAAACGGGATAGGATATTTTAACCTACCACTATGAGATAATCCTTCTATCCCCAAATCATCCTGATAGCCCTCCAGTAGGAGAAGGAATATCCTTTCCTAGATAAAGAAACCAAAACCGTCTGTATTACTTACTCGTGGCAAAAAACAAGAGGGAATCCTCAATATCCGCGGCTGTAATTAGATCTCAAATCTGTCAAGAGATGGAGCTATGAGCTAAATGTTTGTACTTCAAAAAAAAAAAAACTAAAGAGACGCTATTACTATAGACGTACCGTATACGCC
>NW_013668003.1:64568-72833 GCF_000517525.1 Limulus polyphemus | reverse complement strand
AAAAAAAAAAAAAAAACTCAGAGCCATTCTATGAGCCGTTATGCCGCGGCTAAAAATAATACTCAGCTGTTTCATTATATAATTTTATCCTGGAAAGACTCGTTTCCTGTTTTCTTAGTGCAAAGCTATGCAATGTGTTATCTGTACCCTGGCTACCATGTAGGGGAATCGAAATCCGGATTTAAACGTTGTAATGTCGTACATTTACCGCTGACTCACTGAAATTAATTACCTAAATATTCAGATGTCACAAAAACTGTACTAAATGGGCATGTAACAGTATACACACTTTCAAGTCTCTCGTGCGGAGACCGAAACCCGTTGTTAGGATCAATTTCCTACTAAGAACACGTTAAATGAAGCAGAAGCATTTCCTTAATAATTAATCCTGGCAACAGAGCTTCGGGTTCGAAGCATTAGAGTTAGAGGGGTGGTGCGAACCTTGTATCCGAAAAACAAAACCAGAACCTACTCTTCGTTTGCTGCCACGATTTGTTATGCAAATGACATAGGCGAACAGTTACCGTAATATGGGGTTGTCAGACAAGTGGAACAAAAATGGGGCATAATCACGCCTCGACCGGTGACATGAATTACTCACAGCCAAGTTCTCGATAATTTTGTCCGGTCAGGCGAGCACGCGCATTTTGAATTGCAACAAAAAATAAGCTGGCAGAATCATACACAAAATGCACATGTAATAACCTTCTCAGATCAGATTTTTTACTTCTGACCAAATAACAGTAATTTCGTGCAAGCTTTCAACTAAGAAGCATCTTTCGTGCAGTAAACGATTAATTACATTGACGTATACGATTTTTTTTGAGTGTGGCTACACTAGAGTCGTTAATATGATAAATACTAAATTTGATCGTTTCGTGATTATGTTCTGGACTAAGATCATTCTTGTTACTATTAGAAAATAAACGACATGTTTTCATTCGTCAAAGGTATTGTGGTTACAATGACGTAGAAGCGTTTAATTCTGTTATTTTAATTTTTCTAAACTACTAAGCGGCAACAGAAAAGTCAAGTAATTACATTAGAACAAAAACTACAATTAAAAATCCTAAGTTTCCGGTACATGTTATCATCAACTTCCGGTAAGTGGTGTCTTCATCATCCACTAGGTGGAGTCTTCTTGGTAAAAGGAATCAATAGACGAAACAAATTTTATCAAAATAAAACTACTAACCATCAAGGTTTATTAGTTCAACTTGCGCACTCTTTAGGCCAGTTTTTGAACTGAAATTTCACCAATAGCCCAAAACAAACAGCAACAATAAGCAATAAAGCTTGTAGTAATCACTTCTCTATTTTTAATTCTCTACCAAGCTGTCTAGCCATATAGATGTGATTATTTTTTTTACAATGTCTCAGAGTATCTTGTATCACAACGCTTAATATTTGTTTATTAAATAAACAAATTAAATATAAATACTAACATATACTTGGAGATGTTTCATATCATGGTGAATTCATAAACCCAATAAATAATTAATAATAACTTCCTATCAGGTCAAGCTATCTGCTTCGAGTGAACCTAAAAAAAAATCAACTCTTACTTACGTTTTTACTTATGAAAGTTATAAGGCATTGTTTCGTCAGTTCAGTACTTTCGCTGTGAGCGATATTTTCAACTGTAAACCTTATAATATCTCATGAAGTTCGTACAGATTAGAAGATTTGGGTTATTCCTAAATACATATATTAAGTTAACAATGCAAAACAAATTCTATATTAAAAGTACAATAACGTAAATTGAAATTAAAAATAATTTGTAACCATTACTGTTAAAAGTTACAGATCAGCTTATAAGAAATAACTGTATAAGTTTAATCATTCCATACTTAAATTCTATTATTTATTTTATATAACAGACTTGAATTTTTTTTTTCTGAAGTCGTCAAGATGACTTAAAAATGTAAACAAAATATTACCAATAACGTTTGTTTGTTTTTAGTAGTTCAGCACAAACCTACACAAAGGGCCATCTGTGTATAGCTATGTTACACATTCTAAAATCAACTTTGATTTGTTTGTTTGTTTGGAGTTATGCATAAAGCTACACAATGAGCTATCTGTGCTCTGCCCACCACGGGTATCGAAACCCGATTTGTAGCGTTGTAAGTCCGCAGACATCCGCTGTGCCACTGGGGGCTGTCAAGTAGTATTCTGCAGTTTTACTTGTCCTAAACCGTCGTTAATTTTGAAATTGATAGACAGCTAGTCAACAACACCTTGCGCCATATACGAACATATCCACGATAAACATTTTGGTTAACAAGTAAAATATAGAATTCCAAAACCCAAATTTATTAGGGCTACTGCAGCATCATTAAGTTTTGTGTTAATTTCTATAATTTATTCAAACTTCTTATTTTGTTTCAGTCATTTTACTATAACAAGAAGTGGTTTCATTATTATTATTTATTATTATTAAAATATTAATGTTCATTCACTTTCAATATTAATAATATTATTATTAAATTGTTATTAAAAAATATTAATGTTCATTCACATTCAATATTAATAATATTATTATTATTGAAATATTAATGTTCATTCACTTCAATATTAATAATATTATTAGTAAATTATTATTAAAAATATTAATGTTTTTCACAAATAAAATGGCCCGGCATGGCCAGGTGGTTAAGGAGCTCAACTCGCAGTATGCGGGTCGCGGGTTCAAATCCCAGTCCCACCAAACATGCTCGCTCTTTCAGCCGTGGGGGCGTTATAATGTGACGGTCAATCCCACTATTCGTTGGTAAAAGAGTAGCCCAAGAGTTTGCGGTGGGTGGTGATGACTAGCTGCCTTCCCTCTAGTCTTACACTGCTAAATTAGGGACGGCTAGCGCAGATAGCCCTCGTGTAGCTTTGCGCGAAATTCAAAACAAACACAAATAAAATAAATACTTTCTAAGATATTGGTGCTTAAAGACCTTAACCAATGAGAAGTCTGGTAAACTGTTATGTAATATACAGAACGGACCTAGCGTGGTCTAATGATTAGTGTATCGGACTTCATATCGTAAAGTCCAAAGTTTAAGCTCGTGATATGCCACAGAACACGTTCCACACTTCCAGGTAAACATATATGGGACTAATTTTCCAGCTCCTAGCAACAAGCTAAGAAGTAGGAGCCATTAACTCGCAAAAAAAAAATCTCATTGCAACCGGTTTCGGCACTAGGTGTGCATGAAGGTGGGGTCTGTAATAATCGTGACATTATTTATTTTATTTAAATTAAACACCCACTCTCTACCTTCTATTACCGTACTGCTTCATGTAATCAAGCGATTTAACTTGCTAATTTATTCCTTGATTAGCTACAAGGTCTACAGACATTGATACATTCTAAACCAGGGTTTCTCAACCCATGAGTCGTCATAATGCGGGAAAGGGTCGTGAACAGACTTTGCCAAATGTTGTTGTTTGTACTAAAGTATTTAATGGATCGTAAATGGCCATCAATGTTTACAAATGGATCTTAAGCCAATAAACTCTGCGCAACACTGTTCTAAACAATATATTAGGCTTAGAGCTTGTTACGATATTATTTTATTAAACAATTAGATGGTTGATGAGTGCTGCTTTATTGAACAATGAATGACTAATGTCTTTACCTCTTGAATATATTCATTTATCTCCGTTTCGTGGCGTTTCTATGAATATGATAAAAAGCGTTCAACCCGAAACGTCGGGCCAATGATATTAGACGGTTTCATTGTTATATTTTTTTCTAGCGCTTTCGTTTATTTTGCTAGATTTGTCTATTTTATTAAACAAATGTTTTTATTCGTAAAACAATGTGTTGGTTTGCTTGTCGTTCAGCGTAAAATTACAAAAAGGGCTATCTGTGCTAGGATCACCACGAGTATCGAAACCCGATTTTCAGCGATATGAGCTCTCGCTGAGCCAATGGTGGAATCATTAAACAATATTTAATTAATTACTTTTCTGTTTTATCAACTGATGTATAACCAAGTTGCTCTTATTATTTCCTACACACTAAGTATATTGGTTATCCTTGACGCTTACTTCAAACTCGCATTTTCTAGTTCATAACCCACTACCAGGTGGCTTAGCGGTAAGCCTAAAACTTATAACGCTAAAATCGAATTTCCATACCCACGATGGGCAGAGAGCACAGATAGTTTAATGTGTAGTTTGTGTTTAATAGCAAACAAACAAAAATCTAATTGATAATGGCCAGATATACAATGGATCAAAAAGCATCATTAATTCCTTGATCAGAGCCATCTACCTGCATATATTAGAACTAAATTTAACCCAACAGTTAGCATACCAGTCTAACCAAGTAAATAACAGTGTCATAAAAACAACAACTTTTAACGATTATAAAACTATTTGGTAACAGGAGAATAAATGAGCAAAGAAAAGGATCTTGTTTTGTTAGTAAACATTTAATTAATGAATAATTATATCAGTTGTCAGGAGTTACTTCATTATTAATTATAGATGTTCATTTTGGAAAACATTTTCATTAAACATATTTTTGCAGCATCCTCTAGTTAATGATATGTCTAAATCATATTTTTTATTAGCTGTCAGTTTTTTAAACACTGTTAACAACGACACACTCATTATAATAAGTTTCTTCGTACATTTTATATTTCACAGGTATTCGATATTTCTAAAGGTGTCAAAAAATTTAAAACAAAATATAATGAATTGACATTTTTCTTTTCGATCTGACAAGGTGCTACATAAAAGACCTGGAAAAAAATTATCTCTGTAGGTGTGGGGGATAAGTTAGCTAATTGGATAGAAGAGTGGCTGTTACAAAAGGAGTTCAGTCAAACTGTATTAATGATACAAGTGGGGTTGGTACCTCCGGGTTCACAATTGTCTTTCTGTACACAAAAACGGAAGAGTTATAAAAAAAAAGGAGGAGCAATAGATTTCAAACGCATCTCGAGCTTTTAAGTTTATGGGGTTATAACGCTAAAACCCGGGGTTCGATTCCCCCATTGTACACGGTAGGTAGGTAGGCCAATGTGGTTTTGCACTTTGAATAACAACATTCACTCACTTATGGAACTCTCTCATAAAACTTTCTTTTTTTTTTCCCCCAAGCTAATCTACAATAGCGTTTTATACTTACCCTGAAACCGCACCTAGGTAGACTACTTACTTCTTATCTTAAGGGCGCGGTTAAAAAGTTCAAGCTGCAATTACAGTTCGAAAATTCCTCCAGACATTTATCACACTAGTTAAAGAGGAGAGAGAGAGAAGGAGATGCGACGACATCTCCACCTTCCTGACATTCGCGTGCTCTTTGATAACAAATGAAAGGGTATATTCATGTAGGAGGATGTTGGGGAGTCGGTCGGATCACGCACGTGCTAACAGATTAGCAGCTAATGATACTAATATTTCTTGTTCTCCAACAAAATTAACCTTTGCAAGTTTTTGTTTGTCTTTTAGGTTCGTTTGTTTGTGTGTGTGTGTAGTTAAGCACAAAGCTACACAATGGGCTATCTGTGCTCTGCCCACCACGGGTATTGAAACTCTGTTTTCACCGTAGTAATTCCGCAGACACAGCGCTGTGCCACGGTGGGGGGGGGAGTTTTCTTTAAAGTGATAATCAAAACAGGATATGGCCTAGTGGTTGGCTTGTCAGGTCCAGGGTTCGATACGAGCGTAATGCCCTTCAATATTCTGCACTTTCACCTGTGGGCGCATCGTAAAAGTAGCAGTCAACTTCGTTTTTGGTCCGAAGAGCTGGACAAATCACCGGTGTCCCGTCTAGTCTGTTGTCCAAAATTAGGGGTGCTTTTTGACCCGACCGTCTAGAGCACGTGCGAATAAGATGCCGTTTAGATTGATAATTCCAATTCGAAATTAATCTTTTTTATGTAAGGTTAATCCCAGTTATTTTTATTTCAAAATCTAAAATTCGTTACCCTCTCTCTCTCTCACACACACACACACATATTGCTCAACAATAAACTTAAGAGCTTATAGTGATTTAATTCGGAATTCAATCCCTGCAAGGATAACTAAATTTTCTAGCCTTGAGCTTAAACAAAAACAAGCAAACAGAAGCAGATATTTATTTAGTAATTCTACAGTGAAACAGAAAAAAAACAATATTTAAATGTTACCCGAATATTTAGATCTTTAAAATAAAGTTAATAAGATGGGTTTAAACCACTCTTGAGAAAGGTAAAAAACAATTCATTAAAATTAAATTGTTTATTTTAATTAATTATGATATTCCATCGAAAAGGGTAAAATTCTGATTCTTATATATAAAAAAACATATGGCTACATTTATAAATTCTTCTTTCCAGAAATGAAAACAAGAACTCGTGAAGAAGTTAAAACATTAGAGTGGATCCTCAATAGCCGCGGCACTTGAAATTATTTTAGGTAGGATTAGAGTAAATTAAGCTATGAGATTTTTTTCACTTTTTATCAGCTATATTTTTTGTGCGTTAGCAATACCAAGCGTGGAGCGCGTGTATACCCGATTCGATTTTATTATTCATCAGGATTTCTACCAACCTACCCTCGAATTGAAATTCTCTTAGGTTGGATTAGAGTAGATTAATCTACGAGACCTTGGGCGTGGTCAAATACATCAATCGAAAGAGTTTGACCTCCTGAGTCAAAAACTGTAATTAGATCTCAAATCGGTCAAGAGATGACGGAGCTATGAGCTAAAAGTTTGTAACTGACAAAAAACAACAACAAAAAACAGAGCCGTTAGATGAGCCGATATGCCGCGGTTTTTTGGTGGGCAGTTCAAAATTAGGGACAGCAAAATATAGTCTTAATAGTTTTGGCATAAACAAACAAATCAACAAAAGAAGAGTGTTGTGTTGTTTCGAGTGAACACAGAGTATGTTTCGAGTGGACACAGAGTAGATTTCGAGTGGATACAGAGTAGATTTCGAGTGGACACAGAGTATGTTTCGAGTGGACACAGAGTATGTTTCGAGTGGACACAGAGTAGATTTCGAGTGTACACAGAGTAGATTTCGAGTGAACACAGAGTATGTTTCGAGTGAACACAGAGTATGTTTCGAGTGGACACACAATATGTTTCGAGTGAACACAGAGTATGTTTCGAGTGTACACAGAGTAGATTTCGAGTGGACACAGAGTAGATTTCGAGTGAACACAGAGTATGTTTCGAGTGGACACAGAGTATGTTTCGAGTGTACACAGAGTAGATTTCGAGTGGACACAGTAGATTTCGAGTGAACACAGAGTATGTTTCGATTGGACACAGAGTACGATACGAATGGAAGATTTATAACATTGTTACTGAAAAATGTTATAATTTTCATGAAGGCAACTGGTAGGCAGAACTTACCGCCAACTTTTTGGCTGCACTTTACCAACGAGTAGTGGGATTGACTATCACTTTATAACGCTCTCACGGCGAGCAAGTTCGGCTCCATTTTTAAATTTGATTTTATTAATTAAAAAATAATAAAGTGCTTCATACAGAAATTATTTATTCAGCACACAAAATATATCAAAATTATCAAAAGGAAAGGAAAGACAATAAAATATAGGCTAGAGAACCATGTTTAAATGTATATCTAACTATACACTCCTGATAGCATTCCGTTGATATTACAAATTAATTTTTAAAGTGTTGTGTTATTTTGTGTTAGCTGAATGATGCACAAGATCTAAATCTGATTTTTGGATGGTATTTCTATGATTAACATAGGCTAAAATATTTTATAATAGGTAGGTATGATCTCTTTAATTATTAATAAGGTTTAATTGTTAAGGATTTGAGGAATACTGAGAAGGCCTAAAAAACTCCTTAAACAAACAGAATATTTATGTTTTAACTATATTGTTGTGCCGTTACTAATTATAGATGAAACCATATTAATTCTACAAAATGTGTGAGAAACACGTTGTTGTGTAACAAAAACCTGCTTTCTCTACAAACGATTTAATCATTACAACAACAATTTTAAATGAAGTTCGAACCAAACTTCGGGATCGTTTCGTTATGAGTTTACTTACTGGCTTCTCCCTTTTTACTTATTCTAAAAGCTGTAACTTGTAACAAAATATAACTTAAGGAGAGTTTGCAGAAATAAAATCAGAGCAAACAGAAGTAAAACCAGAGCAGACAGAAGTAAAACCAGAGCAAACAGAAATAAAACCAGAGCAGACAGAAAGTAAAACCAGAGCAGACAGAAAGTAAAACCAGAGCAGACAGAAAGTAAAACCAGAGCAGACAGAAGTAAAACCAGAGCA
>NW_013668003.1:59218-63753 GCF_000517525.1 Limulus polyphemus | reverse complement strand
TAAAACCAGAGCAAACAGAAAGTAAAACCAGAGCAGACAGAAGTAAAACCAGAGCAGACAGAAGTAAAACCAGAGCAGACAGAAGTAAAACCAGAGCGGACAGAAGTAAAACCAGAGCAGACAGAAGTAAAACCAGAGTAGACAGAAGTAAAACCAGAGCAGACAGAAGTAAAACCAGAGTGGACAGAAGTAAAACCAGATCAAACAGAAGTAAAACCAGAGCAAACAGAAGTAAAACCAGAGCAGACAAAAGTAAAACCAGAGCAAACAGAAGTAAAACCAGAGCAAACAGAAGTAAAACCAGAGCAGACAGAAGTAAAACCAGAGTAGACAGAAGTAAAACCAGAGCAAACAGAAGTAAAAGAAAGAAAGTAAAACCAGAGCAGACAGAAAGTAAAACCAGAGCAGACAGAAGTAAAACCAGAGTAGACAAAAGTAAAACCAGAGCAAACAGAAGTAAAACCAGAGCAGACAAAAGTAAAACCAGAGCAAACAGAAGTAAAACCAGAGTAGACAGAAGTAAAACCAGAGCAGACAAAAGTGTCAATGTACAACAAATGGCCGATAACGCTAGAATTCGGGGTTCGATCATTATGGAAGATACAACGCAGACAGCCCATTGTGTAGCTTTGAGATAACTCCTTTATGTTCTCTGGTTGCCTAGCGGTAAGTTTGTAGGCTTATAAAATTAGAATTCATGGTTCAAATCTCGCGGTGTACATGGTGCAGATAGCTCATCGTGTAGCTTTATGTTGACCCCTCTCTGAAAGCAAATGAAAACAGTTATTTTAGCACTCGAATGTAAGCTATACTCCCGAACTCTTGATGTTCATCTTATGAGTGAAACACGACTAACATTCTGTAAATTGCTGCTTTTAATGCCTGTGATTTTACCTTTGATCTTTGGCCTTGGAAACATACTCTTCCCAGGACATATCAAGCCCATTCTCGCGTTTCTAAACAGATTATTCCGGTTCAAGCTATGACATCACAAAGAAACTTAGAGATATAAGTCTCGCATAAGTATGCCGATACCCCGATTAACACAGTCGCAAATAATAACCTATAACAACAAAACAAAACAAAACAAAAACAGTGGCGATACGAGTTCCATGTTAAACCGAGGTAAAATACTGGTAAAGCTCCCCCCCCTCTCGGAGACTTCTAGTTTAACAATTGGAAACTAACTGAAAGGAGTACAAACCTTGTAGCACAATCATCGGGACCACCCATTATACTTACCGCTAGGTGGCTAGTATAACTTGAATGAACCATTAATCATTCGTATTCTTCGAATAAAAAAACAACAATTACACACTTACAGAGGGAAAAAATGAGTTGAATATTAAATACGAATTCCTAATACATCTAGAAGCTTTTAACTAGTATTTTTTCCCCCAGTGTTGAATGTGAACAATTCTGCAAGAGAAACACAAAAACCAGGTAAGTAAGTCACCTTGCCCCCCCCCCCTCCTGTTCTGAGGATACGAGCGTCGTATTAAATTGTAATAAACTGCCCTGAATCGAAGGCTAACAAAGGCGCGGAGTGTTCGGTCTGATACAGTTCCAGCAATTAAACCGGAATATGGGCGCCTGGGCTATATTACCCTCACCCCTCCCTCACAGTTCTTCCTCACCCTAGACGCACCGATGTACCCTGTAATTTAACTTTGACAGGACTAAAACAAAAATGGATTGTCTGGTATAGGTTTGGCGCAGATGACCAAACCTCCACTCTTTGAGGATGAGTGCCTTCTGGTACAAACTTCTACTGGTATGTAGTGTATGTCAAGATATATAAAAGTGTTTGTTTTAAGAATCAACTGTAATAAGATATTGTTATACAATTATTACAGTTGATCCTTCCCGATCACTTATTGGATATTATTATACAACAATAAGTGATCGGGAAGGATCAACTGTAATAAGATATTGTTATACAACAATAAGTGATCGGGAAGGATCAACTGTAATAAGATATTAGTTATACAACAATAAGTGATCGGGAAGGATCAACTGTAATAAGATATTGTTATACAACAATAAGTGATCGGGAAGGATCAACTGTAATAAGATATTGTTATACAACAATAAGTAACTGAGTTGTAAAAGCATTTTAAGATTGATCGATATAAAATTACTAGGAACATAGATGGATAAGATAATCATTACACTAGAGACGACAAATTTATAACACGAGGTTGTCAAGTTTTCTGAATCGAACGAAAGCCTGAAACTGACACATAGACTAACATCAACACACATAACTGGAAAAAAAACCTTGTTTTTAATTCACACTTTCAGTCCAATTTTTAGCACGTGATCCACCCAAATCCTGCTTTGATTAATTCTAATGAGTACTCTCGCAATGATAATAACAGGACACGCCCGTCTTCCTGATGTGAAGTATGTCCGAATCGCATGCAAATTTCATTTCAGCGCGAAATCTCGAGTTGTTCCACGATGATAATATTTTTTGTTATTTTTACAAATAATATGAAGTTCGATTTAACAACTGTGAAATAAAGGTATTTAAAAATATTCATACGTCAAATTGTAGTGAAATAATTATGGAATTATTTATTTTTAAACTCTAATCAATAACTCTAAGCAGTGTTTCCATGGTGAAAATGGGCGACACCTGCTGGACAAAGGTAGTAGAAATTAACTAAGATGGTTCAATATGGAAATCTTTAGGGTGACGACGTTTCGGAAGTCTTTCGTCTTCGTAGTTATTCACGTAGTTTCAATATTAGTGTCATTCTGTTAAAAAAATATATACCTTGTTGAAAATTATAACGACCTGTCTTCTGTTTGTTTGTTTTGTAGTTAAGCACAATGCTACACAATGGGCTATCTGTGCTCTGCCCACCACGGGTATCAAAACTCGGTTTTTTAGCGTTGTAAGTCCGCAGACATACCGCTCTGCCACTAGGTGGCGTCAACCAAGGCTTGTTGTTGTTGTTTGTGGCTAAGCACAAAGCTACACAATGGGCTATCTGTGCTCTGCCCACCACCGGTATCAAAACTCGGTTTTTTAGCGTTGTAAGTCCGCAGACATACCGCTGTGCCACTAGGGGGCTCATGTCTTCTGTTGTGATTGTTTAAAAAGGTACTGAATATAAATACAAAGATTGCATGTTATGTAAGAATCGTTTTGTTTCCGCTAATTTATGGAATAATGATCATGAAACGTGTACACCTTATGTCTGTTTTATTCCCTTTTGGGTCTTTAGAATGCCATGAGTGCGTTATAAGAGTGATCATCATATACCACTATTTGGTGCGAGTTAGTTGTGGGTGTTGTTGACTAGCCGCCTTCCCTATAGTCTAACGGATCAAACTTAGAAACAATTATGCCGGCAATTTTCAAACAAACATACACACAGGTACACAAAATAGGTAAAATACAATTTAGAATATCTGATACTTGAATGCTTTTGGTAGGCGGAAAGTGGTTCAACCCTGATGAAGGAATTTCTTCATTTCATTTTTAAGATATGGTAATCTTCCGTAAAATCTAAACCAAATCAATATTGGTTAAAAACACTATATTAAAATAGGTGATCCAAAGCATCATTTGGTAGACTTCGTAGCTTAGACTGCTTTAAAATACCTCAATATTGGTTAAAAACACTATTATTAAAATAGGTGATCCAAAGCATCATTTGGTAGACTTCATAGCTTAAACTGCTTTACAATACCTCAATATTGGTTAAAAACACTATATTAAAATAGGTGACCCAAAGCATCATTTGGTAGACTTCATAGCTTAAACTGATTTAAAATACCTCATTATTTGATATATTGAGAGATTATGAATCCCCACGTTAAATAAGAGCGCGAACAACATAGAATCAGGCAATAACCTTTGACCTTTGCTTTTAGAACAAGACAATATTTGGTCAAAGTTATAATCTATTTACTGAGTCTAAACATATATGCTATAGAGTTTTCAATATTAATACAATTTTTCGACACACCGGCTAAGCGGCCAGAACAGAAATCCTTGGGTTCAAACATAACCATCTACGATACTGAACTAAATGGTCAGCAGCAACCTGCAAACTTCAACATGTCTCGTTCGGTCACAGACTAGCCAGAACCAGGAAGAAAAAACAGTGAGGAATTTGATTATCTTAATTCCATTAAGGTCCCTAACATAACAACCTTCCTCAAATCATCGAGACAGCTAATATTGACTAACGTACTAATTCAAAGAATGCTTAATGCTACAAGAATTAATCCTGCAAACTTCAATGTCTAGCATTGTTAAAGTCACCCAAATCTATAACTCTTCTTCGAGTGTGTAATATCGATGAAGTCACCCAATTCTATAACTCTTCTTCAAGTGTGTAGTATTGTTAAAGTCACCCAAATCTATAACTCTTCTTCAAGTGTGTAGTATTGTTGAAGTCATCCAAATCTATAACTCTTCTTCAAGTGTGTAGTATTGATGAAGTCACCCAAATCTATAACTCTTCTTCAAGTGTGTAGTATTGATGAAGTCACCCAAATCATAACTCTTCTTCAAG
>NW_013668003.1:50928-59197 GCF_000517525.1 Limulus polyphemus | reverse complement strand
AAATCTATAACTCTTCTTCAAGTGTGTAGTATTGATGAAGTCACCCAAATCTATAACTCTTCTTCAAGTGTGTAGTATTGATGAAGTCACCCAAATCTATAACTCTTCTTCAAGTGTGTAGTATTGATGAAGTCACCCAAATCTATAATTCTTCTTCAAGTGTGTAGTATTGATGAAGTCACCCAAATCTATAACTCTTCTTCAAGTGTGTAGTATTGATGAAGTCACCCAAATCTATAACTCTTCTTCAAGTGTGTAGTATTGATGAAGTCACCCAAATCTATAACTCTTCTTCAAGTGTGTAGTATTGATGAAGTCACCCAAATCTATAACTCTTCTTCAAGTGTGAAAGAGGAGGACTCAATATCTACAACTGCAGCAAAACTTCATTGAAAAAATTCATAAATCAAAATTACAGAGTAAAATTCTCATTAGCATTATATCCATTTCTGTAGCTAAGAATATATTTTCTAACTTCCCAAATGAAGGGTTTGAAATTATTGAAATCCAACTAGATCGAAGTAACAGTAGAAGGAGAACAGTTACCTTCATGAATCACATAAAGGGATGATAAACTTCTACCAGAAAATATGTACTCTTGATGATCTATTCAGCTTTACTTGGTATGTTAGCAGGAAGAAAACGACGAAAAAAAATCGAGAGAGGACATCATTCACTCTGAAAGTTTATTGTTCTACCATTTCCATTAATGACATTTGTTCAGAAGGTGTTTGGTATTAGTACACCTTGGTGAAAGTATATTAAACTGACGAAAGTGTCTGGCCCACAAAGAAATAACTTTAATTTCAAACAGGAGTAAACTTCCTTTACTACAGAGTGTTTTATTGGACATACCAACAGTGCAGAAGGAATATCCACAAACCCAATAACAGTAACATTTGGACCAAATTGAAAGGCACCAAGAAGCACATGAGGAGATAACAGATTCGCAGGTTTGTTCACAATTCTGTTTTTGTGTTAAACCTCTTTCTGACGTGAATCGTCGTCTTTTAAGCAGCCTGCTGAACTCCTAATAATTTACTGGTCTAAGACACAAATTCATCTAATTCTAGAGCCATCAGAAGCATCGTAGAATGGGAAAGAAAAGATGGTTATTTGAAGCAATAAATCCATCATGTCACTAGAAGGATGGAAAAGTTGACATGATTATCTAAAGCAGTAAATCCATGATCTCGCCCAAAGCATAACCCAGAAGTATTTGTAAGGCCAGCCAGTGTTCGAACTTTGGATCGTTCTCTACACAACCAAATTATTCTCAAGATAACCATCCTGATTAATCATAAAGTAGTGAGAAAGTTAATGGATTGATGAAATTCTGAAGGCTACAAAAAAAATATAGAATAATGTTACCATAATGATTCGTGAAAACCTGAAAATGCTAATGTCAGTCAGGTGAAGACCACCATTGGTTCTACGGACAACTGAGTCACATGAGTGTCAAGGGTCAAATTAGAGTGCGCGTGCAAATGCTTAAACTGTAGGTACTGATTTTGAGTGTATCCTTAAACACAAGATTGGAAGACTACTCCAGTAAACAGTAACTCCATAGACAAGGTTGTATTTGTTTTGATGGGATTGACATACCACTTTTCTGAACTAGGACTATTTATCAGAAGGAATGACTGTACTTGACGCTACACAGATTGTTCTAAAAGAAGCAGTTACCTTTAATATTTAGATCCATTATCACAGTTCGATAACAGAAGAAAGGCACGGCACGGCCTGGTGGCTAGGGCGCTCGACTCGCAATGTTCGAATCCCCGTCCCATCAAACGTGCTCGCTGTTTCAGCCGTTGGGGTGTTATAATGTGATGGTTAGTCCCACTATTCGTTGGAAAAATTAGCCCAAGAGTTGGCGGTGGGTGGTGATGGCTAGCGCAGATAGCCCTCGTGTAGCTTTGCGTAAAATTCAAAGCAAACAAAGAAACAGACAGAAGCAAGCTCAACCTACTCAGCCTGAGCTTTATCACACGGCCGCGCTTACCTGTATAAGACACTTCACAAGTACCTGAAGAAGGCCTCAGTAGAGAAGCCTAAACGTCGTCCCTTTTTCTTTAAACAGGTAGTTACAGTCCATTAAAGTTATAGAAACCATTATCTCTACTTAATCCAAGGTTTCACTGAAACGACAGGCTTTCTGTTACCTCTACAAACGAAATATTTAAATGTTTTGTTCCTCAGTATTGTACAAAATTTGAGGTGATTGTCAATTCTTACTAAAACCTTTTAAACCATAAAAAAGGTGTAAGTGTCAAAACTGTAAGTAGGAAGAGCAACATAACGCCCTAAGGGCTAGCACTACCACAGAATAGATGGGCCTCCTCACCCCTCCCTCAATAATGTACAACATATGTAATAATTCTTAAAAGTCTCCACAACTCACAGAGCTCTGCCAATCTGCTTTCGAACCCTCGCCGCCGGTGTGCGAGTAGGCCACGTGATCGTCAAGGTTCCAAGGCCATTACAGCAGTGACCTCTGGCTGTGCATACCTAAGTCAGTTTTATCTGAGACGTTATGCTTCATCCATTTGCCTTTTAATAACTACCTTTGTTGACTAGCGATTCGTCACAGTGATTTACTTAGCTGCAGCTCTCAGGCTTATGCCAAACACGCCCGTTCTAGCCCACGGGCTCTGTGCCGATCAACTGTAACTCAGGGCTAACTCGTGCACACTAGCTGCGACCTGTTTGTTCTGCAAACACGTGAAAGCTTAAAAAGGCTTAAAATAGAAGGTCTCTGACGTATCGATCATGTAACATTTAGTACGACTTTAGACGATAGGTTAATTTACTTTGATTTTTCCAAATATCGTTAATCGCCTACGAATACAAAATGACAACCAGTTGTGAAGCCCCAGTGATTATCTTATTTATTGACCATGTAGTATAGAACCCCAAATGGGTATATTACTTACTGATCTAGACCCAAATAAAAAAAGGGGGATTTAGATTCATACCAGCAAGAGAATTTAGACTTAGATCAACAAGGGGATTTAAACCCACGTCAGCAAGACAATTTAGACTCAAGTCAGGAAGGGAACTTAGATTCATACTAGCATGAGGATTGATTCGAACCCAGATCAGCAAGGAGATTTAGATCCACAATAGGAAGGGGTAAATGTGTATGTCAAAACATTTGAATAAAATAATATCTGATGAAAATAGAGCCAAATTAATAGTACTACAGCCATTATCATGCTCACATTTTGGCAGTTTTCGTGAAATACACACGAATGTTCTAAATGGTCAACAACTAATCGAAGGAAGAAACTGTATACCGAAACGTTCGCGTTGCTTAGATTTTTGGTATAGAGCGATATCTTCGGGTTCCTGAATGATGTCTTAAATGTTGAATAATATACAGAATGTCTAACATTTTATTTTCAAATATGTTAGTTAAACTCCAGCATTAATACTTACTGGTAGATAGTTTGTAGCGTTAAAATCAACCATGAGTTATTTACTTTATCAAGACCGCCTTGGTATCACTGCTAACAGACCACCTTGGTATCACTGCTAACAGACCACCTTGGTATCACTGCTAACAGACCACCTTGGTATCACTGCTAACAGACCACCTTGGTATCACTGCTAACAGACCACCTTGGTATCGCTGCTAACAGATCACCTTGGTATCACTGCTAATAGACCACCTTGGTATCACTGCTAACAGATCAGAGAAAAGAATTTATTCGTTTGTTTGTTGTTAAGCGCAAAGTTACAAAATGGACTATCTGTGCTGTGCCCATCACGGGTATCGAAACCCGATTGTTAGCGGTATGAGCCCTCGGACAAACATTCCAGAACTATACTCAAACCAGCCTAAATCATCAGTACATAACCAATTAGTTCCTTGACAGCTTCCTAAATTTGTATTCAGTGGTCTATTAAAATTCATATTTATTTGATTCATCAGTCATCTTCAGATAAACAGAGGTAAACTCCGCTGTGGCTTCGTTAAAAAAAATATATATATAAATCAGACACACTTGACAACCTATTTCCACACATCTGTATTTGAAAAAATGGTACGTCAAATCTGTCATTATTTTTCGCACTTATCAGAATCAGTTAAAGCAAGTCATTCGAGATCCTGACCTCACACCTGAAGTGTGGTAACTTTGTTTATGGGACGTGACATCTCAGAACTGATACAAAAATAACACGCCACCTACATTCATCTGCTCTACAGAACGTGCGATAAAAACAAACAAGAAAACCGACTTCCCAGGTTTTGGAAAGTGAATAATTTCGTGCGTTCATTACAAACTAGAACCTGCTAAAATAACGCGAAGCCACCTAGTGCTAGCTTTGTTTATTAGTCAACCTCTATTATCAGCGAATGTACTTTCAGACAAAGTTTGATGCAAAGGATTTTTTTTTAACTACCTACCACTTTTATTATATTGTACAACACACGTTTCGTCTGTCTTGGAAACAACTACAAACACTCTATTGAAGAAGATATATAGCTGAATTCTACGCATCATCTATACAAACATTTCCTGCGCTAACCGCCCCTAATTTTGAACTGATAGACTAGAGGGAATATAACTAGTCTACAGCACCAACCGCCAACTTTAGAGATTCTCTAATCGAATAGTAAGATTTGACTGTCATTCTTATAACACACTCAAAGCTCCATATTGCGAAGAGCGATTTATTTTTTCATTTCTATTTTTTTTTGGGGGGGGGGGAGACAACGATCCATGAACCTTTTGAAATGTATAGACCCGTTCTACTTATTATTGTACTTAATACTTTATGTCCTCAATTTTTTTCTCTCCTTTTGATCAACGGTCCAAATGGTTAGCATATCTGACTAGGGTCCCGAAGGTCTCGAGTTCGAGACGAGGCCTTAAGAAACGAACTTCGAACTTTCACCTATGGATGCGTTATAGGAGTGACTGTCAATCCTGCTATTTCATTAAGAGTAGCCTCTCCGGGTTCTCTTGTCCAATATTCATAAAATAGTCCATTGTCTGCAGAAGGTGAATATTGTTTGTTTGTTTTTGAATTTCGCTCAAAGCTCCACTAGGGCTATCTGCGCTAGCCGTCCCTAATGTAGCAGGGTAAGACTAGAGGAAAGGCAGCTAGTCATCACCGCCCACCGCCAACTCTTGGGCTACTCTTTTACCAACGAATAGTGGGATTGACCATCACATTATAACGCCCCCACGGCTGAAAGGGCGAGCATGCTTTGTGTGACAGGGATTTGAACTCGCGACCCTCAGATTGCGAGTCGAGTGCCGGGGGAAGGTGAATAAACAAACAGTTTAAATGAATATACCGAAAAACAACAGTTCTATTGTATTTCTTCGTGTTCATCGTGAACGTGTTATGAAACAAACAGGAAGAAGAAGGCTTACATATGAATTTAATCTCTGAAAGATATAATGATATTGAACGTGGTGTTACACCTGTTTATGTATAATATTATTTATTTCCTCGAGCTTCATTTCAAATCCTAACGTGTTCCACGGTCCATTTGTACAGGTTCAAAAAAAAATTAATTTATAGAATTCAACCGTTCACCATAAGCGCCCCCTGCTGGGAAGGTGGAGAGGGGTACGATCTATGAATGATAAACTTTCTATTAAGGCTGTGGCTGAGCAATAGACCACGGGAGGTATAGTAAACTGTCAGATCTCTACAGGGTTCTAAGTGTTAAAGAACAGCCACTGTGTACGGGTTTCTACACCTCGTGGGTTTTATTTAAAATACCCCCCCCCCATTCATTCATAGAATCACCTGACGTAATTAGTAACTCACGACAGAACTTCTAAACCACTAGCGGAGGAAACACGGTATCACGACATTAGGATCTGCATCGATCTGCCATTGCTCAGTTAACAGCAGCAAAACGATTTGTATAGTCTTTATCTCCCCCCCCCTCCCACCGAAACACTTTGAAACTTTATTTATCCGTTTGTGGAATTTCGCGCGCGAAACTACTCTAACTAACTGCACTAACCGTTACTAAATTTAAAAATGATAGACTAGAGGAAAGGCAGTTTAGTCAACACCACCCGCCAACAACTTTTTTTTTCTACTCTTTACCAAAGAATATTGGGATTGGCCGTGAATATTATAACGCCCCCACGGCTGAAAGGGCGAGCGTGTTCGGTGGCGAGATTCGAATCCGCGACCCTCAGTTTGCGAGCCATAACTTGAAATATTGTTACTTACTAGTTTCGAAGAACATTATGTATCCTCCCCCCCCAAAAAAAATAGTAAAACTGATAATGAAGCAGTACCCTTCTTTGGATAATATGGATTATCTCAGCTCCTCTGGAAGCTATTACAATATAAACGAATGATCATCTTACACTTATTGATAATAACCTACTGTTTTCTTAGCTAGATTGTTTTTGTTTCTGTATTTCGCGCAAAGCTACACGAGAGCTATCTGCGCTAGCCGTCCCTAATTTAGCAGTGTAAGACTAGAGGGAAGGCAGCTAGTCATCACCCCCCCCCCCCACCGCCGACTCTTGGGCTACTCTTTTACCAACGAATAGTGGGATTGACATTATAACGCCCCCACGGCTGAAAGGGCGAGCATGTTTGGTGTGACGGGGTTCTTATCTAGAATCAGATATAAAGATCCCAACAAAACGTCTGTTTATATTGTTACCACAATGCACCTACTGTAGTTTGTTGATCCGATATTCAGCCTTGTATTATTACAATGCACATATTGTAATTTGTGACCCTATATTTAATTTTGTTACGTTTCAAACAAGAATGCCATCCGACGGCTTAATGATATTTTAGCTGTTTAGCTCTCACGTGTCGAACAAGGACCTCCATCATCGTAAAACGTAAAAAAAAGAAAAAGGACACAGAAGACATTAAATTTAACATTTAATAACAAGAATAACAAGTAAAAGAACAGTGAGTTGTTAAATAAGACAGCCTTTATTGAACCATCAGATTTTAGGAACAGTAAAACTGTATTTCTCAGTTCCAAGAACACCTGCATGTTTCTATTACTGTTTAAAATTTATAGCAACACGTGACTTCTAATGGTATCCAGGCAATTTTTGTTTCGACACAGCGTGTATGCATAAATATTTAAAGATTGATATTAAATCGGCACGAGATTTTTGATGTCTCTCGTTAAGAGGGTTTCCTCTACTGAACACTTGAAAATCTTTTATTTATTTTTTTTACATTTTTTAAAATAAAGTAATATATTAACGACTCTGGCGCC
This sequence comes from Limulus polyphemus, assembly GCF_000517525.1. NCBI lineage: Eukaryota > Metazoa > Arthropoda > Merostomata > Xiphosura > Limulidae > Limulus > Limulus polyphemus. The sequence goes on along the minus strand of NW_013668003.1, from coordinate 51,963 downwards.
TACTTCTACGTTGTTTGTTTTAGCCCAAAACTACACAACGGAATATCCACTGCCGGAATCGAATCCTGGATTTTAGTGTTGTAGTTTCATAACTTGCCGCTGACCCACAGGGGAACTCCGTGTTATTCAAACTTTTGATACCAATAAGACGTACATGAGCCACTTCTGGCTACGTGTTATTCAAACTTTTGATACCAATAAGACGTACATGAGCCACTTCTGACTACAACGTTTCCAAACGAAAAAAAAAACATTTTACTTAAGACACAACCGTCAAAAAATATAAACAAACAATAACAATTTAACTGCTGAACAAGATGGAGGGGATTCCTAGACACAATATGGATCCTAAGTGATTCTGCTAAAGATAAACAATAGAGTGGAATAAGAATCAGATATCACGAGGTGGTGCTGTAAGAAAGCCGCCTAGCAACAATTACTATTAAGTTGGTAAAGACATTTAACAATAATGTAAGAATATTTTTAAACCACTAGCATATAATTCGTTAGAAGAGAAGCGTTTAAAATAGGGTAATTTATTCAACAACAGCGTATTTTGTGTAGAATAACTCTTGTAAACAGCTAAGTTACACCAACTTCTGTAAGTTGAGATACCATAAAATTCTCGGAACAACGAGATGGTTACGGTTTTGACCTTGACCACGGCTGGTGTTACTGTTTGCAGTTCTGACCGCAATAGTTGTCTAGTGCTTTTATAGTCAAGTTAAGAATGATATCTGTGGTTTTTTTTTTTAAACGGGCGTTGTTTATCATAAATTGTTCATTAATCCAAGTAACACTGTTTAAGTAGCGTGCGAGTCTTCTGTTTCCAAGTAAACACTGTTTAAGTAGCGTGCGAGTGTTTTGTTTCCAAGTCAACACTGTTTAAGTAGCGTGCGAGTCTTCTGTTTCCAAGTAAACACTGTTTAAGCATCGTGCGAGTGTTTTGTTTCCAAGTCAACACTGTTTAAGTAGCGTGCGAGTCTTCTGTTTCCAAGTAAACACTGTTTAAGCATCGTGTGAGTCTTCCGTTTC
>NW_013668003.1:44939-50075 GCF_000517525.1 Limulus polyphemus | reverse complement strand
TTTATCCCTCTTCAGTACAGTGTGCTCCTCCTAAGCAAAGTGTATCCCTCCTTAGGCACATTTATCCCTCTTCAGTACAGTGTGCTCCTCCTAAGCAAAGTGTATCCCTCCTAGGCACATTTATCCCTCTTCAGTACAGTGTGCTCCTCCTAAGCAAAGTGTATCCCTCCTAGGCACATTTATCCCTCTTCAGTACAGTGTGTCCCTCCTAATCAAAGTGTATCCCTCTTCAGTACAGTATGTCCATCTTCAGTAAAGTGTGTCCCTCCTAAGCAAAGTGTATCCCTCCTAAGCACAGTATATCCCTCCTAAGCACAGTCTGTCCCTCCTCAGTACAGTATGTCCTTCTTCAGCACAGTCTGTCCCTCCTAAACACAGTGTATCCTTCTTCAGTACAGTATGTCCCTACTAAGCATAGCGTATCCCTCCTAAGCACAGTCTGTCCCTCAGCACAGTGTATCCCTCTTCAGTACAGGGTGTAATATAAGATCCAAGTTCAGTACAATACTATATTTTGTGGACAATCACATTAATTTACAAATATTAACAAAGGTTTTTGCATCATCCTAGAGTTTTAATTAAAAAACAAATTTATTTAAACAATTTAAATCTTTTATCTAACATCTTTAAAAATAAAGAAACTACAAAATGACATCACAAAAGTCTACCGGAAGCCTCAATACGAGTGTTCAGTATTGAAATGACAACACAAAAGTCTACCGGAAGCCACAATACTAGTGTTTAGTATTAAAATGACAACACAAAAGTCTACCGGAAGCCACAATACTAGTGTTTAGTATTAAAATGACATCAAAAAAGTCAACCGGAAGCCACAATACTAGTGTTTAGTATTAAAATGACAACACAAAAGTCTACCGGAAGCCACAATACTAGTGTTTAGTATTAAAATGACAACACAAAAGTCTACCGGAAGCCACAATACTAGTTTTCAGTATTGAAATGACAACACAAAAGTCTACCGGAAGCCACAATACTAGTGTTTAGTATTAAAATGACAACACAAAAGTCTACCGGAAGCCACAATACTAGTGTTTAGTATTAAAATGACAACACAAAAGTCTACCGGAAGCCACAATACTAGTGTTCAGTATTTTCTGTACATTCCGTGTTGTTGTTTTATTAAACTTCTTATTGTTTTCATTTAACGGATTCGATGAGGCGCTGAAGAGTCTAGTCATCCTTATAAATTTTTTTCCACGTAGCCTTTCATTCGACTTTGTAAAATAACATTAGATAACTATAGACTTTGGACCATAGTTGTTCTGACGTTATTTTACTCTGTCAAGCAAACGGCATATTATTAATTAATACAAAATAACGAAACACTTTAGTGGCAATCTTAAAGACATCTAAGTACGATAATGGAAACCAACAAGTTTGTAGATAACCAAATAATAGATAATAAGAAAAACATAAATGTTTGATTATTATGTAGTTTGTTTTCAAATATAGATTCACTTCCTACCACAAATACTTACGATATTTATTTATTTCCGTTTCGTATCTTAATTTTACAAATACTATCTGTTTTATACATGAAAATACATTTTACTACAATGGTAATTTCTACCTCGAGTAAGTCCAGTAAGTCCGAGGTTTGACTTCACTCGGTGAACAGAGTGTGCAGCTAACCCATTATGAAGCTTTGTTCTTAGAAAAAAAAACAACTAAGCCGAGTAAATAGGACAGAATTAAGATGTCGTTCTTGGTGTACTGCCACCTAGTGGATTAGCGGTAAGTCTGCAAGTTTACGATGGTAGAAATCGAGTTTCGATACCCGTGGTGGGCAGAGCACACATAGCCCATTGTGCTTTGCAACAAACAAACAAATTTCGTATAGTAGAGACCTCTAGCGGAGATTAATCAAACAATATAGGCTGCTTGTAAGAAGCGTTGAACAAGCAGTCTTCCAATGATATTTACAAAATATTTATTTTGTCGAGTTTTTGTTTGCTATCAAGCACAAAGCTACACAAAAGCTCTGCCCACTATAGGTATCGAAACCCGGTTTCTAGCGGTATAAGTCCGCAGATATACTGTGCCACTGGGGGCAAATGAAAGGATAATTAGCAGTAGGACATTCCCTCCCAAAAAAAAACAGATTGAAATATGACTTGAAAAGTCCACCGGTAAGTCTACGGACTTACAACTCTAACATCAATGTGACTCTACATAAATAACATATTCAGTGTCACTTTTTTGAAACTTTCTGGTTGGTCATAAGACATTCTCCGTCACTAAATTACTAACCAATAAAAGCCACGTGTTTTACAGCTTCACACCAGTGGAAAACAGCAACTCATTTCCAGTATTAGATATACACAGTTTCTGTGCCTTTCATTCCCCGGTAGGAAAAACGGTGATTTACGGACTTACAACGTTAAAATCCAGGGTTCGATTCCCCGCGGTGAACTCAGCAGATAGCCCAATGTGGCTTTGTCCTAAAACAAATAATCAGGCTATACCTTTTAGTTTACTAAACAACTTCAAAATGGGCTGGGAGAGTGATTGATTGTGTTATTTTCAACCCTCTGGCTGACAAAATTGTAAAAGGAAAAAAAAAACGTACGAAAAATAATTCTTAGCGATAGTCTCAAGTAGAAAGATTCATTATTGCATCAATTAGTTATACAGATAAAACCTACCTAAAGTTTAATAGCTCTTTGTTAATATATGTTCGTATGTTCCATGAAGTATGGCCAGCTGAAGAAGTGAGGTGGGGGGAGTTAAACCAAAGCCCTCCACACCCCCTGATAATTATCAGTTAGGGGTAATTACAGGTATGTTCTAAGTCAGGCTCTGTACGATCAATTAATTCACTTGTCAGTTCAGTATTAAGCTAACTATTGCAAGTCATAGAGATATCTCAAGGTTGTTTATTATCTTGTATCTTCAAGATCATTTATTAGGACAAAAGAAAAAAAAAAGATGCCTTCATAGTTCAAAACTGGATCGTTTGTTTGTTGTTAAGCACAAAGCTGCCCAATGGGTTATCTGAACTGTGCCCATAGCTGGATTCGAGCTCCAAAATTTAGCGTTTTAAGCCACCAAACCTACCACTGAACTACCGAATAAGGAATTGCCAGAAATACAGAAAAAAAAATTAATATTTGACAGGTGTATTTATTGAAGAGAACCTGGAAAGAAATGTTTCGGCTTCTTTAGTATGACATACCTCACTATTTAATTAACGTAACAATAAAAAAACTATTCGTAAAGTCAGCGCTAGGTTTTAACTTTGTGAAACAACAAAAAAAATATATAACGTTTCGTTAAGTAAATACAACCTTTTAACTTTGTTAAGCAACGTAGCGAAATAACATGTAATAATAATAGCGTACTAATACAATAAATATTACCTTTCAAAGTTAATATGAAACACACACTCAAATAATGTTATTTCTGAATACTCAAGTGTTAATGTAGTAACAACAAAAATCCTCATGAACACTTCGTTCTCCACTTATCGTGATTATTATTATAAAATATAATTGAATTAGAATTCCCCGAATTATGTTCTTTTACTGGTTTACCCACGTGTTTTACTGGTTTACTCACGTGTTTTATTGGTTAATTCACTTGTTTTACTGGTTTATTCACGTGTTTTATTGGTTAAGTCACTTGTTTTACTGGTTTATTCACCCAGTAAAACAAGTGACTTAACCAATAAAACACTTTACTCACATGTATTTACTGGTTTATTCATCTTTAAATGACATTTGTCTGGTATTACTTTTGGTTTACACAGAAATAACCCACAAATCACATATTATCTTCATCAAAGTTCACTCACTATCTGTCAACCCAATAATAAACTCAGTTACAGTGTGCTAATAACGTGAACTTTATAATGAATACGGGTTCTGTTGAGCAATGATATAAGTGAATACTTTGATATATACACGTGTTGTTTATGTGTTATGTTCTTCCTAAAGTCGGTCTCTCGAACTGACATACCTTCCTTTAAAGTGCTGACTAAATCTGAGCATTTTCTTAACTGCGCACTCTGTATGTATGTAAAATTCACGAGCTCGTTTTGCATTCGATTAATAAGGCGAGGATCTTAATGAAGTCACTACATTGAGGCAACTATATGTTTCTCAAATATTTCAATTATTACTCTCGTGGTTTCACCCATAAAGGCTTCGTTAGCAACTACAGAAATGATGCAATACGCGTTTTGGAATGTTCTCATTGCATCTTCAGGATTTAGTTTCTATGGGATTGGAAATATATATGTTGAAAAATATGTAGCGAACGAAATTTATATTCGAAATGTTACAATACTTATACACGGTTGAAAGTAGAATCTCATTTTATAAATGACCAGTAGAGGGCTATATTTACTTATGTTTATCACGATAATTTGCAGATCTTCCCTGATCTTACAAATGACCAGTAGAGGGCTATATTTACTTATGTTTATCACGACACTTTGCAGGTCTTCCCTGATCTTACTAATGACCAGTAGAGGGCTATATTTACTTGTGTTTATCACGACACTTTGCAGGTCTTCCCTGATCTTACTAATGACCAGTAGATGGCTATATTTACTTGTGTTTATCACGACACTTTGCAGGTCTTCACTGAGCTTACAAATGACCAATAGAGGGCTATATTTAGTTCTGTTCATTACGACACTTTGCAGGTCTTCCCTGATTTGTGGGAGGGAGAGAGACTAGTAACGTTTTCGAATTTTCTCATTAACATGTTGTACCAGTAGATCAGCGGAAAGCTTACGGTCTTACAGCGTTAAGAATTCGGGGTTAGACTTCCCGAGGTGAGTAGATAACATATATATACCATTGTGAAGCTTTGCGCTCAAACAAAAAACATTTACTAAAAATAATGATGAATTATAATTTTTTAAATTTCAAAATCACATAAAGTAACTGACGTTTATATTTCTGGATTTTTGTGTGTTTGTTTGTTTGTTTTTGAATTTCGCGCAAAGCTACACGAGGGTTATCTGCGCTAGCCGTCCCTAATTTAGCAGTGTAAGAATAGAGGGAAGGCAGCTAGTCATCACCACCCACCGCCAACTCTTGGGCTACTCTTTTACCAACGAATAGTGGGACTGACCGTCACATTATAACGCCCCCACGGCTGAAAGAG
>NW_013668003.1:36142-44049 GCF_000517525.1 Limulus polyphemus | reverse complement strand
AAAAAATAATATTAAACAAATGCAGAGGAAATTCTATTAAAATCTGAAACAACGATATGCCCCAGTAATTAAATAAAGCCAACAAAAAATAATATTAAACAAATGCAGAGGAAATTCTATTAAAATCTGAAACAACGATATGCCCCAGTAATTAAATAAAGGCGACAAAAAATAATATTAAACAAATGCAGAGGAAATTCTATTAAAATTTGAAACAACGATATGCCCCAGTAATTAAATAAAGGCGACAAAAAATAATATTAAACAAATGCAGAGGAAATTCTATTAAAATCTGAAACAACGATATGCCCCAGTAATGAAATAAAGCCGACAAAAAATAATATTAAATCCTGTAATATTTATATTCTTTGTTTGGATATTCCATTTAAACAAACGGTAACAACAACAATAAAATACAGATAGAGCCATAAAAATTAATTCTTGTATTTCAAGGCCAGGAAAGTGTAGAAACAGAACCAATAATAATTAACCCACAGGCCATTCTTTGGAGCATGTGGTTAGTGCATTAACCAGTCAACGTCTTTTGTTTAGAATATTTTACGATATTCTTCATACGGAAAAAAAAAGCTCTAAAGATTTTTCACGTACGTTAAACTTCGAAAAGATTGTTGTCAAATGATCATTTTTTACGTACGTTAAACTTCGAAAAGATTGTTGCCAAATGATCATTTTTTCACATACGTTAAACTTCGAAAGGATTGTTGCCAAATGATCATAGAGATCTGATCTGGTGAATAATAACCCTCAGAGCTAAATGTTGTAGAGCTGCCGCCAGTTAGTTGGTGTTACTGTATATAACTGCAGTTGTGCTTTGGCCTAAATGATTTTTTTGTTGTTGTTCAAAGGGCTGTCTGAAAGTTACCTATCAAAGGGATCGAGCTGTAAATTTTTGATTCATAAACCATCAAAAGTACTACTAAACCACTAAGTGGCAAGCCTAAACGCTATCAAACTCGTACAAAGTTAGTTAATCTCAACAGTAAGTTATATCTATTCTTTAATATTAAATTCATTAACAGTATTAATTAAAATACACATACATATATATATGTACTTTTCATTATGAGATGTTATTGGGATTACGGCCGAAAATATCGCTTTAATAAAAACTAATAATGACTACTCCAAACTAATAACTAAATATACATCTATATGATTATTTTTATTAAGCTTGTTTAAATTTATAATAGTCACGTGACTACTGACATGTTGAACACTTTCGTTACGTTTGCTTACAATTGAAAGGTTCGTGTCACCACCAGTGTGTGTAACCGTCTATGTCTACGTTTGTTTACATTTTCAGGGCCCGCTTTATACACATTTGGCTATCCATGCTCTGCCCACCATGGATATCGATATCCGATTTTTAGCGGGGGGACTACTGGCATGTAGCCAACTGTATACTTGTAAGCCAGTTTATTTAATTTATCTATACGATACCCGATTTTTAGCGGGAGGACTACTGGCATGTAGCCAACTGTATACTTGTAAGCCAGTTTATTTAATTTATCTATACGATACCCGATTTTTAGCGGGGGGACTACTGGCATGTAGCCAACTGTATACTTGTAAGCCAGTTTATTTAATTTATCTATACGTAACCGAAAACAGTGAAGACATATTTTAACCTTTTCTGTACTCACGAAACATATGTGGCCCACAAAGGTGTTTTTGGAAATTAATGGCACATACGTTTGGTTCTCATAAAAGTTTTGTCCCCCGATGGGACAGTGGCAAGTCTACGGACTTACAAGGCTAGAATCCGGGGTTGGATTCTCCGCGGTGGTCACAGCAGATAGTCCAATGTGTAACAAAAATAGAGTTTTAATGTTGTTGTTTTTTTCCTTGTGTTATAATTTGCATCTTAAGGTATACCAGTATCTTAACATCGATGGTTTTATAATAATTTAATCTTTACGTCCGAGATATCTGTTCATTTTCAAGCTTCTAAAGTCCTTTAAACTAAAGACTGATAATTACTATTTAATTATTTTTTTTAAATATCAGCATAATTAAAATTTGAACCTGGACCTGTCTGGCGATTTACAAATATTTTACCCATCAGGCCCGAACCTACCATACCCCTAGAATTAAGGTTTGTTTGTTTGAATTTAAGCACAAAGATACACAAAGGGTTATCTGTGCTCTACCCACCATGGGTATCGAAACCCGGTTTCTAGCGTTGTAAGTCCGCAGAAATACCGCTGTGCCACTGGGGGTCAGAATTAAGGGAAACTACCTTTCTACACTTTTCAAGTATACTTAGTCTCGTGACGCTCGAATTTACTCACAGAAATGTCAAAAAGACTTGTGATTTTTTTTCTTTAAACTTATTAAACCCGTCGGAAAAAAAAGATATTTTTTTAGGTTCACATCTTTTTTCACGTGCGTTTTGGTTCTTTCATCTCACCAAGTTCCATTTCTTTACGTCTACACGTTTCTTATTGTTTTAAAGTCCGATTGAACGTATAGATACAGAAATTTGTAATTTTATGACTTTGAACACCGTAAGCCTTTATGTTTTAAAAATAATTAAATCGTAAAAATAAAAAAATAAAGGTAAATTTCTCAGAAACTTCATAATTGCCCCTCCAGGCTGATGGGTTTTCATTGTAAGAAAATGTAATGCCCAATAATCTCAGTGTCGACTTATTTAGTGGTTTGTCTGTTGTCTGTCTGAAATCAAATCTGATCTAGGCAGACGATTTTTGTATGAAATATAAGTTAGTCTTAGTGTAAGATATTTGAGTTACGTGTCCTGGTGAGTTTCATTTCAGCAAATACGGTCTTTTTATTAAATTGTAAATTTGTTTTTATCTCTTTTTTTTTACTCAAGAGTAATTATTTCCAAGTAACAAATCTTTAGCTAACTCATCAACTACCGCCCTCTATATTATCAATATATAATTTTACATCATGTTGTTTCAACATATTTGATTTTCTTGTTTATCGATTATGGAAAGTACACTGTTATTCTGGGAACAGCATAATGGAATAACAAAATATCAACAACAGATTCTACGACTTTAATGCATTTTTCTTTTATCTTAGAAAGATTGATTCTATTTAGTTTTTATCACTTGTCATGCTCTTATCAGCAGATGATCACGATGTAATAGGAACGTGTCGTAATCCGTGGTAGCCTTGACTACACGATAACACTAAATTCGTGAACGCGATCCGCAGCATTGATAACTTCCTTCTAAGCCTAAATTCCTTCCGAGTGTGGGTTTTGTTATCAGGTTACGAAATCACAGACAAGGGAGGAGAGAAATCTTGTGTCTATCAGAAGAGGTGAAAATTAACGTTATAAGAGTCACCTGGATAGTCTCGTCGTAATTACAAGCAATAAGTTAAAGAGTTTCCACGCGACTGAACGTCTGATTCAGCTGCGCATGGGACTGCGCATAAACATTTCAAACATCCAAGACATTCGGCAACACACCTAAAACATCAAACACTTTATTAGCTTCGTGATCATTTAAACATAGAAACGTTTGAAATTGGACCAAAGGCTTAGAGTAAGTAAAAAACAACGAGTTTAATTAGCACGAAAAACTTATCAATTGTCTATAATTTTAACTCCAAACTCAAACCAACTTTTAACACATCTTTCACGTATCTTAGGAGACAAAAGTCACATGATCATAGTTTGTTTGTTTGTTGCTAAACACAAATATACACAATGTGGGCTACCGCGGACATCTAACTACAGTTTTGGTATTTATAAAACTTCGGATTTACCACTGAGCCACTGGGGAAAAGTTTGTTTGTTTGGAATTAAGCACAAAACTATACAATGGGCTATCTGTGCTCTGCCCACCACCGGTATCGAAACCCGGTTTCTAGCGTTGTAAGTCCGTAGACATACCGCTGTGCCACTGGGGGGCCTGGGGAAAAGAGGGGCCTGGCACGGTCTGGTGGTTAGATCGCTCGATTCGTAACCTGCAGGTCGCAGGAGTTCGAATTCCATCACCGAGCATGTTTGCCTTCTCAGCCGTGAGGGCGCTATAATGTGACTGTCAATGCCACTTTTCGTTGGTAAAAAGTAGCCCAAGAGTTGGCGGTGGTTGGTGTTGAGCAGTTACCTTCCCTTTAGTCTATCATTTCAAAATTAGGGTCGACTAGCGCAGATAATCCTCGACTAGTTGCCCTCCCTCTGGTCAGGATTGTTCAAGGACTCTAACCTGGCTGTTTAGCCCGTGTGAAGCATAAGGTGTCGTTCAAATGTCTCGTGAAAAATGTTTGAAATAATGCTGGAATTTTAAAAATAAATTGGAACAAAATTTCATTACAAAAAAAAGGTGTTTACGACGGTTTAATGGACACAAAATTGAGGAATAACCGTCAAAACAAAAACTTTGTTAGCCAAAATCAAAGACATTGAATTCCAGTTCACTCAATGATTTTATTCCAACTGCAGTTGTTTATAACATCTCAAGCCAGACGTAACCTCGTGATTAGCATGCTCGGACTGTGAATCTGATGGTTCGCGACCTGCTTCCGTTCATTGGGGTTGTGGTACTTTATAAGAATGACAGTCAAGTCCAAGTTATTGGTTAGATAAGACTAGTCCAAGAGTTGACTATGGATGGTGTTCACTAGCTGCCTTTCCCCCTATTCTATTACTGCTAAATCGGGCGCTCGACTCGCAATCTGAGGGTCGCGGGTTCGAATCCCCGTCCCACCAAACATGCTCGCCCTTTCAGCCGTGGGGGCGTTATAATGTGACGGTGAATCCCACTAAAAGAGTAGCCCAAGAGTTGGTGGTGGGTGGTGATGACTAGCTGCCTTCCCTCTAGTCTACCACTGCTAAATTAGAAACGGCTAGGGTAGGTAGCCCTCGTTTATACATCTTCTCTGAGTAGTGAGTATACTCCTGATTGACTTTTGAATTATATTGATCATTTAATTGTTTATATTGATCAGTTAATTGTTTATATTGATCAGTTGATTGTTTGTTTATATTGATCAGTTAATTGTTTATATTGATCATTTATATAAGGGATCATGATATAAGGGATTCGGGATATAAGCTATTTTAAATACTAATAGTGATTTATATATCATGATATAAGGGATTCGGGATATAAGCTATTTTAAATACTAATTGTGATTTCTATGTCATGATATAAGATATTCGGGATATAAGCTATTTTAAATACACTTTGTTTTGTTTGTTTCTGTCTGTAACTTAGCTAAGCCTAAATTGTGTTTTTCTTCACTCTTTATCTTCATGCAACGATTACTTTCCATTTCCCGTAGATTGACTCAAGTTGGTGTTCATGAACGAGAACTTTAATTATTCCAAAGAAGAAACTCTCCACCCTACTTCTAACACCAGTGATTAATGGTTTACTCCAGTTCCAGGTAACGAGATAAGCGAACTGATATCGTAACATCTAACCTGGCTCGGTTCTATACTGTGAGATAAAAAAACGTGAAAGAGCTTTTTATGCAAGACGTTAAATGTAAATGTGTAATATAAATATTAATCTATTGTATACAAGCTTAGTATCTTTAACTTTAGGTTAATATTCTTCACACAGTGATACTTTATATTATGTTTCTGTTTATAGTCCAAGTTGGTTGTTGTTATAATATAACCCAGGGTTACAAGTTTATATTAAAGGCCAAGTTGGTTGTTGTTATAATATAACCCAGGATTACAAGTTTATATTAAAGAGAGCGAGACTTTGATTGCTGGTTTCTTTGTTTGTAGATAAGCACAAAGCTACACAATGAGCTATCTGTGCTCTGCCCACCACGGGTATCGAAACTCAGTTTCTAGCGTCATGAGCCTGCAGACATACCGCTGTTCCATTCGGGGGAGGCGACTCTGATTACCTTCTGTACATGTAGCATCAACAGAATTGGAAGAAAACCGCTCTTAATCAACCGAAATCAAAAACGCAAATAATAATGTACGATATTTCGATAAATAGGAGGATGGTCCCTCAGTGAGTCAGCGATAATTTTACAAACTTATAACCTTAAAATCCGGAATTAGATTCCTCGCGGTAGACAGAATGGAGATAGCCAATCGTATAGCTTTTCACTAAAAATAAAAACAGCAACGATAGATGTAATATGGTCAGTCCATGAAAAACCTTTAAAACTGCATGATTATAGAACGTTTTGTAAGTTAATTAATTTATATACTGTTATTTTAGGTGTTTCTGTAGGTGTTTTACTGTTACTTAACTTGTATAATGTTATTTTAGACATTTCTATAGGTGTTTTACTGTTCCTTAACTTGTATAATGTTATTTCAGGTGTTTCTATAGGTGTTTTACTGTTCCTTAAGTTGTATAATATTATTTCAGGTGTTTCTATAGGTGTTTTACTGCTCCTTAACTTTTATAATGTTATTTCTGGTGTTTCAATAGGTGTTTTACTGTTCGTTAATTTGTATAATGTTATTTTAGATGTTTCTATAGGTGTTTTACTGCTCCTTAACTTGTATAATATTATTTCAGGTGTTTCAATAGGTGTTTTACTGCTCCTTAACTTGTATAATGTTATTTTAGATGTTTCTATAGGTGTTTTACTGTTCGTTAATTTGTATAATTTTATTTTAGGAGTTTTTAGGTATCTTAAGGTTTTAAATTTTGCATCTTGTGATTTTAGGAGATTTTTAGGTGTATTACGTCTTTTTAACTTGTGTCTTGTGATTGTAGGTGTTTCTCTAGGTGTCTTACGTCCTCTTAACTTGTGTCTTGTGTTTGTAGGTGTTTCGCTAGGTGTCTTACGTCCTTTTAACTTGTGTCTTGTGATTGTAGGTGTTTCTCTAGGTGTATTACGTCTCTTTAACTTGTGCCTTGTGATTGTAGGTGTTTCGCTAGGTGTCTTACGTCCTCTTAACTTGTGCCTTGTGATTGTAGGTGTTTCGCTAGGTGTCTTACGTCCTCTTAACTTGTGTCTTGTGATTGTAGGTGTTTCTATATGTGTCTTACGGCTCGTTGCATCTATCGGTACAAGTTTAATGCTACAGTTTTGTATTACTTTTTTTTTACATAGTTCCGAAATGAAACGCTCTAGGTAATGACCTAGTAATACACCTACCATCTATAAAGCTCTTTCTCGTGTAGATTGGCTCTAAGCCACTATAATAAATAACTTGATTTCCTGTAAATAATGGCGAAAGTTTAGTAGTAGAAAGCTGTGGTATCACAGTAGCATGTTGGAAAAAGTCTTCACACAAAACACACAAGGAAGGTACTTACAATTATATTCATGTGAATAGATACATTTACTCTACATTCGTTGTTGCAAAGTCCTGCACATGACGAACACGCCCATGTGTATTTTTAACATACATTAATTTTACACTGATCGAGAGTATTCACAGATTAAAATTAATGTGTGTTTATTAGTCGGGAATAAAGTGGCCATATTGAATTCTTATTTTTAATATACACATAAACTGATTAGAGGTACTTAGGAGTATCGCGATATACATATAAACTGGTTGGAAGTACTTAGGACTATCGCGATATACATATAAATTGGTTAGAGGTACTTAGACCTATCGCGATATACATAGAAACTGGTTGGAGGTACTTAGGACTATCGTGATATACATATAAATTGGTTAGAGGTACTTAGACCTATCGCGATATACATAGAAACTGGTTGGAGGTACTTAGGACTATCGCGATATACATATAAACTGGTTGGAGGTACTTAGGACTATCGCGATATACATATAAACTGGTTGGAGGTACTTAGGACTATCGCGATATACATATAAACTGGTTGGAGGTACTTAGGACTATCGCGATATACATATAAACTGGTTGGAGGTACTTAGGACTATCGCGATATACATATAAACTGGTTGGAGGTACTTAGGACTATCGCGATCTGCGATCCAATTCACACAG